>NW_025421840.1:0-145000 GCF_011764305.1 Mustela putorius furo
TTGGTAACTCTACACTTACTGATTTATGTCCTTATTTTGAGAGAATGTACACTATAATAGTTGGCAGTAAATGCACATGGTATGTAACTTATTCTCAAGTGGTTCAGACAAAGAAAGTGTGTGTGTGTTTGTGTGTGTGTGTGTGTGTGTGTGTGTGTGTAGGGAGAGGGAGAGAAAAGAGGAAGGATAAAGCACACAGCTCAGAGCAAAACTGGGGACTATAAATATAGACTAAAAGGCTGGGGCACCTCGGTGGCTCAGTAGGTTGAGCATCTGACTCTTGATTTCAGCTCAGGTCATGATCACAGGGTCACGAGATAGAGCCCTACATTGAACTCTGCACTCAGCAGGAAGTCAGCTTGAGATTCTCTCTCTTCCTCAACTTCTGCCAACCCCCCCCCAACCTGGTGCACATGCTTTCTAAATATATATATATATATATATATATATATATATATATATATATATATATATCTTAAAAAAATAAAAGGGCTTACACTGTCTCTGACTCTGTTCTTGCCACGCTTCTGTAAGCTTGAAATTATGTAAAAAAAAAAAAAAAGTTAATTTTTTTTAGTTTTCCTGAAAATCTAGTATTAGAGACATTAATTTTGTCATTGTTTTAACAGGATTTTCTTTCAAAACCAGAAACCTTGTAAGAACACATAAACATATCACTCTTAAAGTGGTCTTTGAAATCTACACTGGCATGCTTAATTGGCTCTTTCCCATTCACTGCTGATGTGCTGAGGAAGTTAGAGAGTTGATATAACAAAATAAGGAAAAATAAATGACTGCAGGAGCAGTGACTGTGGTGCCACGTGAGGGGCAATGAGAGAGCAGCCAACTAGGCTCGGTGCCTACATGGACAGGTGGAGGTGGGGTACAAGAAACACACACATGCATATACACACACACGATCTGTCAACATACTGTATGACCCGGGATTGGTCCTGATGAAATGGTGTTAAAGTCATGAAATGCTACTTCCTTTATGCTTACTTCTATATCCTGTGCTCAGAGAAACTACAAAAGATAAAATCAACATATTTATTGGAACATTTACACTATAGAAGCATATTTGTGCAACAGGATTTGTGGAGTGGAGGGGGGTGATAGCTGTTTCTGGAAAGTCACGGATTGTGCGTGTGCCCTCAGGCATAAGGAACTCAAAGATACCAACAAGTCACGCTTGTCAGAGTAAATTTGGAAGTGGAAAGAAATAAGACAGATATGAAATTAGCTCAGAACAATTCAATATTCGAAAACATCTGTAGGAAGAGGCACTAAGGGCCTGGACTGAAGGAAATAAATCACAATTAGATCTAATTCTGGAAAAACCACCAAGGTCTACATTAGCAAATCAAGTCTGAGGAGGAAAATGAAGGGCTTCTCTTGACAGAGGAGTACTTCGTGTTTCTTGGAGAGAGTTTTTGGGCAAATTTACTCAGAGATTTACTCATCTCTGCATTCATTTGTTCTGTGCAGATATCAGAAAGAATGAACCTCGGTGAGAGAGATTTATACCTCTTATAAAAGGGGCTTGCACCATATATTATCTGGTTCCCCTACCAACTCTGAGACTCTTTCATTCCCTCTAAGGTTTTTTAAAATGGTAAACTACCTCCTATTTAATGATAGCATCTGCTGAAAGGTAGTCATATTTATTAATAACATAATTTCAGTTTTTGACATTTCTATTATGATAATTTAAACTTATTATCTAATATTCCTCTCCTTTAGATAGAATTTGTTGTACATTATTTATTTCATGTAACGTTGTACATGTCAGCATAAATGCCTTTTTTCCAACCTCAATACATTTAAAACACCAGGGAGAATCCAACACTGAGAAAATGATAACAGGATAATGTGAATCTGCAGTTCTGAGGATGAACTCTTTAAAGCTTCGGAGATTTTACATTTACATATCAGACAACTCCCAGGCTCTCAGAAGAAAGCCCAAAATGCTGACACAGTATGTGGACTCAGATCCTATGAATGAAATGATATTAAAAGCAATCGAGATTGAGCGTAACGGTAAAAGTTTGAGGCAACTTGTGGAAAATTACATTAGATTTTTCAGGTTTCCTTCAGCAGAGATTAGGAAGTGTATTTCAATTTCCTCCACAAAGAGTGAGTCACACCTTAAAGAAAAGCAAGCCAGAGTCAAAGTTTATTTAAAAGGACATCACTTAACGGGCGCCTGGGTGGCTCAGTTGGTTGGACGACTGCCTTCGGCTCAGGTCATGATCCCGGAGTCCCGGGATCGAGTCCCGCATCGGGCTCCCAGCTCCATGGGGAGTCTGCTTCCCTCTCTGACCTTCTCCTCGCTCATGTTCTCTCTCACTGTCTCTCTCTCAAGTAAATAAATAAAATCTTTAAAAAAAAAAAAAAAAAAAAAAAAGGACATCACTTAAATGGCATATTGGCACCAAGAGAGTGATCTATCTCCCCAATTAATGGGACTTGAACAAATTTATTGACAGAATAAGAGCAGTGCAGCATTATACATTAACACCAGTAGGTACTGAAAGAGATCAATTAAAATTTTTTTAAAAGTTGTTAAAATTAACTCATGACCTAACCTGTGACTCTGACACCGCTGACCATGTTTCTAAATTCAACTTCAGTTTCAATCCTAACACTAACCTGAGCCCATAGTTTCCTACTAGATGCATACTTAAAATTGAATCCCATAATGAAAAACCAGTCAGGTAACAAGAAAAAAATGAAACAAAACATAAGATCCATTTAATATTCGTATGATCACTTAAATATTAATGCACTCATATTACTTATTGACCTTAGCTGTAATTTAGAACTTTTTAAATAATAACCAAGTTAACGAGTTTGACACAAGAGCCAAAATCTTTCCTCAAATCATGTTATTGGTAAAATTATTCATTTTTTTTTTAGATTTTTATTTTTTTGTTTGACAGAGAAAGAGTGCAAGCAGGGAGAGCAGCAGGCAGAAGGAGAAGCAGTCTCCCCACTGAGCAACGAGCCCAATGTAGGACTCAATCTCAGCACCCTGGGATCCTGACCTGAGCCAAAGGCAGACACTTAATTGACTGAGCCACCCAGCCTTCTTGATAAAATAGTTCTTTAAACCTAAGTAAAATCTAGAAATTGTAGCATGTTTTATTTAAGAATAAGTGATTATCAGGAGGTTTTCTACACATTAACATTATTAAATTTGGATGTATCTTTAGGTTGACAGTACTCTAAAAGCCCTTCCTTTTTCTCTTTTATTATATTATGTTATTTAATCAGTAAGAAGACCCACAATTAATTAATTCATTAATTAATTAACTTTAGAATCAAGAAGCTAAATGTGTGGGAGTGGATGATTAGTTGTTCACCAAGCCAATGTCCTTTTCTTTCTTGACAAACAGCCTGATTTCTGGTTGTCCTGGAAGTTAGGCATCACAGATGACTCCTTTTGGCCAGTGTAATGTGGGGAGTAGTCATGTCTAACACATTCATCCTGGCCCACAGATTGGTTCATGTGGGGCTCTGCACTCTCTACTTCTTCCTCTGCCAGCCAGCCAAAGGTGGGGGAGCTTCAGGAGGAAAGAGCCAGACAACATCCATGTTTCTATCTATGGCCATTCCCACTGTTTATGCATTAAAGCCCAGTTCATGCTAACAACTCTGGGACTTAACTTTAGAAACTAACCCCTGTCTCTCTTCTTAATCACATTACTCTCCAGATCTTCTCTTCAGTATACAAATATGCTATGATTTCTTCAGACTTTAAAAAATCCAATCTTGATTCCCCCCAAAAGACTGCTCTACTCCTTTGTTCTCCTTTGTTGCAAAATTTTTAAGAAATGTTTTGACTTGCTCCATTCAGTTCTCTTCTATCTTCTCCTGGACCACTTCAACCCATATGTTCATACCCCCACATATTCCAAGTTTTCTTTCACTCCCACTACGCCATCAATGGTCACTTTTCCATTGTTGCTGAATTTGTCATGTCTTCCAAATTTAACAGAGTGGAGCATTTCTTCTTCCATGATATACTTTCTTTGATATCTGGGCTCCACATTCTTTTGGGTTTCCTCCTACTAAATTTCTTATTCTTTCTTCTTAGTCTTCCTCGTTGACTTTTTTTTTTTTAATAACCCAGACTTTTTCCTTAGCTATTGAAATACCCCAAGACTCAGTCTTTAGTTTTCTTTTCTTCCCATTTACATTCACTCACCTCCTTGGTCATCCCAATCAGTTTTATGTCTTTAAACACCAGGTATTTCTCTTCTCAGTTAATTTCAACTCCACTATTTTGAGTGATTAGTACAAATTTCCTTGACTTCTCTTCATTTCACATTATCATATCCATTACATCATCCTGTTGCTCAACTTTGAAAATATATCCAAAATACAACTACTTATTACCTCTCTGGTCTGAAACACCAGCTATTTCTTGAATGATTATAAGAACTTAAACAGATCTCTCTATTTCTATTCCTGCTCCCATGTACACCAATGCCAATAGAACAGCCATAATTCTCCTTTTAAAATAGAAATCAGATCATGTAACTGCTCTACTGCTCAGAACCCTGTAATTGTTCACTGTTTTATTCAGAGTAAAAGCCAATACCCGTATGGCTGTTCCCTATTACTTATCGCTCTCTCTCTTTTTTTAAAGATTTATTTATTTGAGAGAGTGGGAGAGTCAGAAGGAGAAGGAGAGAGAATCTCAAGATTCTGTGCTGAGTGTGGAACCCAACAGGGGCTTGATCTCATGACCCTGAGATCAGGACCTGAGCCAAAAACCAAGAGTCAGACACTTAATCAAGGGTGCCACTCAGGCGACCCCCATTAATTCATTACTCCTCTTAACTACCATTCTCATCCTTATTCACTTAGATACAGGCACACTGATTCTGGAACTTTGGGTTTTTTGCACTGGATATTTCCTCTATCTAGAATATTCTTTTCAGATATCCCCTTTGACTAACTCTCGCCTATCTTTAGGTACTTGAACAAATGTTATCTTCTCAATAAAGCCTATCCTATCCACTCTACTTAATACTGGGTTTATACACCCTTACTCTCAAAATCTTCATGACTACCCTTCCTTGTTCTGCTCTTTGAAAAATTTCACAACATTTATGTATTTTTATCATAGCATATAATTTACTTAAATATTATATTTATTTGTTTTGTCTGCCTAGAATTTTAACTTTGAGTAAATTGGACTCTTTGCTTTTAAACTGGTACATGTTGGGTGTCCATAACAGTCCCTGATACATAGTAGACAGTAAATATTGAAGTGATTATAGGAATAGAAACAAGATTATTTATAGAAGATGACTTCAGCCCCTTTCCATATTATCCAGCCATTCTTATGTTGAGGTATTGTTATTGTCTTAAAGCTAATTTCTGGTTTAGCCATTGATTTTATTTAGAGGACTTAACCTTTATCTTCTCAGTTTACTTTAAATGGAAAATATATATATATTTCTCTATATCTAGCTTGCTAGCTAGCTAGCTAGCTATTGTCTGTCTATCCATCCATCTTTCTAACATATCTGTGTCTGTATGTGTGTGTGTGTATTTATACACATATATACGTGTAAATGGCAAAATATGTATACAGCCATGGTTTAGTCAGAGAAATCTATCTCAAACTATCTCTTTCCAAATAATTTTCAAGCCCTAGGCATTAAAAATATATTTCTGAATGATTTAGAGGAAAATGTTCCATATATTCCTAACCTTGTATACTCTAGCTTCACCTCTGCCTCACTCCAGATAATCAGAGAGCTATTTGCTTATCAATATAGTTTTGACTTCCATGTAAATGTGTGCATAGGGATTAACATATTTTGCATATTTTGAAATTTATTCAATGCTTAATTTGTGGAATCTGGTAAAGAATGTAGTTCAAAATAATATCATAATCAATGAAAACATTCTCTATGCTATTAGTATCCTGAAAACTTGAAAGAGTAGTTTCATTTATTCAATCAGGCAACTATAGTAATATGTGAATCCATTTTCTTTCTCTGTCTTGTCCACTAAGTAATTTAGGCACCAGTTGGGTAGCTAAAAGTTGTATACATGTATATATATTTTTTTCTTCCCCTCTGTGGTGTTGTTTGGCATATGGTAAATATTTCTATGTGTTAATTTTACTTAAAGCCTTTTTATCCCCTATGCATATTTTCTCTTGAATCCAACTCCCCCAGATATTTTTAAAATAACATATTTGTTGGTTAAAAGAATTGTTCTTGAATCACATAGAGGCAGTAGAGTGAAATGATGAAGAACATGCATCAGGTGGCCAGTATGGGTGGCCATTGACACTTGCTAATGACCTTTAGTATATTGTTTAATGTCATTGTACTTCCGCTTTCTCATCCATAAAATGTAGATTAAAAATAGTGCTCTCATAGAGTTATTGTAAGGAAAAATGAATAAATATATTTAATGCACCTAGACTATTTCCAGAAATGTAATAAAAATAAGAAGTAACTGATTTTTATTATTTTCTGCAATGGAAAGAGTGGAAGAGGAGTAGATTTGGGGCAAAAATCAAAGTTGGGACTTTCTCAATTTGAGATACTTATAATACCTTTAGGCAATTATGTTCATATATTAGTTAGTAAGTACTAGCTAGGCCACCAAAAAAATTATTTGCTCAAAGAGAATAAAATGTCTCTTTTATCACATGTAATGGAAAAATTTCGTGTTCCTAGAAAGTATGGGTAGTTCTATTCCAACGAGTCATTCAGAGATTCATGTCAGTTCTATCATATGCCAGATATGTTTCAAAAGTCACCTTGGATATGATCAAGATGTAGCATCGAAGGTTTATCTTGTGTTCCACTTTATTTGCTTAGAAGAAGATACAGAGTAGAAAAAACAAGTCTATTTCTTAAAGGCAGTGACCAGTAATACACATGACCAGTAATACACATACACATGACTCATACTAACATTCCACTTTGAGAGTTAGTCAGATGGCTACACCCTGGTAAAGGGGTATACTTAGATATGTAGGTCTCGTTATGCTTAGATATGTAGGTATGGTTAGTCATATGTAGGTCTAGTTAGTCACAACTGGTGTGTTGTCCAGACTAGTTATATAAGTTTAAGAGTCATGAACACATAGATGGTATTTAAAATCTGGAAACCAATGTTTTTTGTAATACAGATGAGAAGTATCTAGGACCAAGGCTTGAGAAACTCATATATTTCTTGAAGTAGGAATTTTCAGTTCTTCAGTAAAGGTAATTTTATTTTATTTTTTTTAAGATTTTATTTATTTATTTATTTGACGGACAGAGATCACAAGTAGGCAGACAGACAGGCAGAGAGAGGAAGAAGCAGACTCCCTGCTGAGCAGAGAGCCCAATGCGGGGCTTGATCCCGGGTCCCTGGGATCATGACCTGAGCCGAAGGCAGAGGCTTTAACCCACTGAGACACCCAGGTGCCCCAGGAAAGGTAATTTTTAAAGGTAAAGAAAAATTTGGGGTGATCAGTCTCTGTAGGTATTCATTCTGTGGATGTCAATGGAGGAAATTCTGTACTAGAAATTACCAGGGCAGGGAGCTGTTCTTCAATTGTGGTGCTGACACAATACCTCCCCTTCCTGCAATAAATGGCACTCCCTTGGTTATCTTGGGAGATCTCTGTCATTCTCCCCTAATACACACATCCAGAAAGACACTTCTCTCTGATCGCCACACATTTTTATACTTGTAGAAAAAGTGATGCTCCCTAATGTTACCAACTTCTCTTTTCTCCTGTCTTTTTTTACATTCAGTGTCTCCTCCTGGGAAACACTGTTTTCTTCCCCGTAACACATTATAAAACTTTGCATAAGATCTCTAACTATGCAGCTAGTTCTTTGACTTCAGTCCTTCCATCAGTTTTATTCAACCATGTTTCTCTGTGTGGACCCCTACCTAAGATGAGTAAGAAATGATGCAAGGAGAGGTAACTAAAGAGAGAAGTAAAATCTTAGATACAGGGGCGCCTGGGTGGCTCAGTGGGTTAAAGCCTCTGCCTTCGGCTCAGGTCATGATCCCAGGGTCCTGGGATCGAGCCCCACATTGGGCTATCTGCTCAGTGGGAGCCTGCTTCCCTTCCTCTCTCTCTTTCTGCCTGCCTCTCTGACTACTTGTAATCTCTATCAAATAAACAAATAAATATTTTTTTAAAAAACGAACACACACACACACAAAAAAACGAACAAACAAACAAAAAAGACCTTAGATACATTCTTCTCCATAAATCAGTAAGAAGGAATCAAAGCACATACGATGACAGAAAAAAAGATGAACATCCATTACCTTGGCAGCTCAATAATTAGTTAAAAAGATAAACAAACACAAATGTTAAAAGGACGTGGCAAAAATGTGAGTTCAGAAGAATCCTAGAACTTATGAATTTAGGCAAGATATGAAAAAACTATGATAACAGTTCAATACTGTTAAGTCCCACAATATGTCAGGCATCATTTTCAGTGCTTGTAATGGTTATGACAGTTGACTTCCCAACAAGAATTAACCCTGGATGATTATTTTAAGGCTTTCATATTAATCATTTCTCCCACATCAATAATGAGATTAAGAAGGAAAATATGATCCTCCTCTCAGTGATGAGACTTAAATGGGTATCTTGTGGATGTTACCATGGAAAGGTCAATTATCAAATGGTCCAGAGAAAGACGGTTGGTTTTCTGGGCATCACAGATGACACCTGTATCCTATATGACACCTGTCACCTGCAGCCACCGCCAGTTCTGGAATAAAGCCTCCTCATGGAGAACGGAAGGAGTCCCTCTTCTCTCTTCCTTGTATAGTCCCTTCCTCTTACAGCCTTATAATGAAAGATACCCCCCTTTCTTGTTTGAGAATATTAAAGACAAGTTTTCTTTTTTTTTTCCTCCAAATTTGTATTTAAATTCCAGTTAGTTGACATATAGTGTAATATTAGTTTTAGGTGTAGAATTTAGTGATTCATCACTTACATACAACAGCTGGTACTCATCACAAGTGCCCTCCTTAATACGAATCACTTACTTAACCCATTCCTCCAGCTACCCTCCAGTAATCATCAGTTTTTTCTCAATAGATAATAGTCTGTTTCTTGATTTGCCTCTCTTTTTTCCCCTCATATGTTCATTTGTTTTGTTTTTTAACTTCAACATATAAGTGAAATAATATGGTATTTTTCTTTCTCTGATTTATTTTGCTTAGCATAATACTCTCTAGCTCCAGCAATGTTATTGCCAAAGGCAGAATTTCATTCTTTTTATGGCTGAGTAATATTCCATCATATATATATATATATATATATATATACATATATATATATATATGATATCTTTACCCATTCATCTCTTGACTTTGAGAACTTATTTTGAATCACTGGGAAGATAGTCAAAGGATGAGTTTATAAATAACTACTTCATAAGTTACTGATAGACTCCAAAGTCTGAGAAATAAGACATAAATATTAAAAGAACAAAGGAGAATGTACTTGTACTTTGGAAAATGAAAGACCTTACCTCAATTTTACTTGTTAAAACATCATAGATGAAGGGGCATAAAAAATGTATGTATAGTTCTTAAGTAGTAATATGTTGAAAATACAAATACCCATTACAAGGTTAAGAACAAAGCATAGAATATACCTGAAGAGTTTCCAGGTCATATCACCTTTCCCATCCCAGTGGTAACCACAATCCTGAATTCTATACATACCATTTCTTTAGTGTTTTACTCAGTTTTTATTCTATGGAATTGCCTATATTTGATGAACTTTGCTCTACCTATCGACATATTCATGTAATTTAACTTTATCTTTCTATCACCCCTGTCTATATCCCTCTACAATTTATTAACTATATTATACAAATAAATATCCCTCTTCTTGAACTTCTTAAAAGTTTAAAGTTTAAAAAGAGGTAAAGGATATTCTTAGAAATTTTCTTTAGCTCTTTGAAAGTACTAATATACTTGCAAATAAGAAGTAAAAGTAATTAAACTGATCAAAATGTAATTCAAACATTTTCATGTAGTTTTTAGTGGATGAACCCAGAAATAATTTTCCCATCCTCAGAGAATATTGAGAAAATAAGGCACTAATACCAAGAAAACAAAGGGGTTTGGACTATCAGAATGAATAATATCATTGGGGGGGAGAGGAAGAATGGGAATGGATGAATATGATTCTGTAGTTGGATCATAATTGAATTAGCCAGAGATTAATTTGATGAAATGATGGAATACATGGCAATATTTAGTATATGCTCCCTCTGCAAAAATATGTAACATAGAGAAAATTTTTAAAGGACAAGTAAACATTAAGAAAATGGGTAATTAAGAACAAGTGGAAACAAAGCCACAACTATAAAATTATAATTGGTATGATTACAGTGAGCATTTACTAAGTCTCAGGATAAGGTAGCACATGGAAACCTGAAAAAGCCTAGTTTGAACAAATAAAGTGATATACCACACTGAACCATTCTTCACATTCCTAGTGCCCATGTAGATATTACTGCTTGATTACTGCAATCTTTCCCACTGAGCTGGAGGTAAACTCAAAAGCTATTTCAGCATATATCTCCACGCAACCACTACCAACCACTACCTAACACTTAGAATGGGAAATTGAGAAAAGTTTTTTCCCCTTCAACTCCTCAGAGCTCTTCTAAGTCACAAATATCCTTTATCAATAGTTTGAAGCAGTTGTTACCATATGGACTTGTCAGCATGGTAGTCTTCATGGGTACTGACCTCCATAAGGCATGGATACTAAGTCCTGAAGGCCAATCAACTCCAACCACTTCTACTTTTAATAGCCAAGACATACTTTAATTGAACTATGCACATATTTATAGACCAAGTGTTTGCAAAGGTAAATATAAAAAAAAAAGTATGGGAATGTATGGGAATAGTTTGAGAAATGGAAATTATGGGGCATCTGGGTGGCTCAGTGGGTTAAAGCCTCTTCCTTCAGCTCAGGTCATGATCCCAGGGTCTTGGCATCAAGCCCCGCATCAGGCTCTCAGCTCTGCGGGGAGCCTGCTTCCTCCTTTCTCTCTCTCTGCCTGCCTCTCTGCCTACTTGTGATCTCTGTCTGTCAAATAAAATCTTTTTAATAAAAAGAAATGTAAATTATTCTTTGTATTTGAAGCCCCTGCTTACTTTCACTGTTTCTTCCAATAAGACCTTGTTTGTGACCATGTATTATTTCCTCATACTTATGTATAGTCTCTTTAAGCTATGTTCTAGGTATATCCTTAGAAAAGAGGCTTTTTGTGTCTCATGGCTTTGAAACAGGAAACACATAGGAACAATTACTAATCAGTATCAGAATAAATGATAAAACACCTCGTGGGATAATATGAAGAGACTGAGATAGAAGAATGACAAGAAAAACAGTGGGAAGAGTTGGATGGAAATGAACAGAAATGTTCAGCTTCTCACATAGAGAGGACAAGAAAGAAAGTATGAGAATCCGTAAGTCTGAACTGAAAGCAGATACCTAGATGAGGTGTACAGCAGGCAGGTAGAAATTGGATTCTCAAGCTCTGGAGAAAGATGTGTGGACTGAAAGTAGAGATACGGAAGCCATAAACTATGAATGATCAATGAAGAGGAAAAGATTGGATGTGGTCACTCAGTGGGTAAATAGAAAAGAGATAGCCAATGATAAAGAGATTCATCAAAATTCAATGGACTTTCTAGGAAAACATGCAACAGACAAATAAAACAAAAGAAAAAATGTTAATAATGTCATCAGAAATACTAGGAAAACCCGTGACACTGGAGAAGCAGAGTCAGCTCCTGTGGTAACTAGAGATTGAGATTACTTTTAGAGATGGGTGTACCAGGCCCAAATTTAAAGCAGGATTTTAAAATAGAATAATGGTTGAGGAAGGTACATAAACACAAGTATGTGGTAAGAATTCATTTATTTAGCAAATATTCCTCAAATTCACTCTTCTGGCTCTTATGGCTCAGAGGCTACAATGAACAATGGACAATAAAAGAGATATATTCTCTACCCTCGTGGAGATTACAGCTAATTAGAATGAAGGTGTGATTATAAAGTGTACATTTAAAAAAAATAGTTGGGGATGGTGTGAGAGAGGGTTGGGGAGAACACAAGAAATACCTCAGGAGACAGAGACTTAGGGGAGAACACAGGGGTGGTCAGGAAGGCTGTCACAGTCTAGGAAGGCTGGTTTACTTCTTTTCTTTTTTATAGGTTAGGGAAAAAAACTGAACATGTTTGTAGACTAAAGGGAGAAGCCAGTAGAAAGAATCTGAGGGTAACAGTTCATGAAGTGGAAATAATGCTGTTAGCATTTATAGAGATCCTCCCATTAACCCGGCACCGTACACATAATGTTTGGTTTTAGGAAAGTTCTAGAATAGCCTCTGTAGTCCAGTACATAATAAGCATATACTAAATATATAAACATATATTACTCAGCTGTATTAGTTTTAAATATATTTTCTAAACTTAAATAAAACACCTAAGTTCACTTATAGTATTTCTTTATACAAATAAAAAAAAATCTCTTGAAAAAAGACAAAGAATTCCTTATTATCATCATAGTACTGTCAGTGACATCTGCTAAAATATATGTACCAGGGACTCGAATAGTATTAGCCCAGAACAATAAAAATCTCCAGATGACAAGAATTTTAACAACCACGATGCATATGGGCTTGCTTTTCTATCTCTTCTTATTGACCAGCAGCTCTCACACTGACCATTGATACAACGCATATAAATGCATATAAATTTGCATTCTATGAATATTCACTTTATTTTCACATTTTCCTTAATCTCTCATTTTCTCAAATGTCTATTAAAATTCAAAAATTTAATAATTATCTTATAATGAGCTGCTTTCTTAAGTGTACAATATTTTTTGAAATTGCCTTATTTGATAGATTCAACATAAAGCCTTTAGTAAAAAACAAAGTACTATACTAATGCATTAAAATCACTGTTATTAGTATTATTCTAATTAAGCCTAAATTCCTGACAGCTGGAGATTGTCAGTCCATCTCTAAACATTAGATATGCATATGAAAATCATCTCCTAATTTAAAAACTGTAATCAGGCACCTGTCTGGCTCAGTCAGTAGACTATGCAACTCTTGATCTCAGGATTGTGAGTTCAAGCCCCAAGTTGGGTGCAGAGATTAGTGAAAAATAAAATCTTTGAGATACCTGCGTGGCTCTGTCAGTAAAGTGCCTGCCTTTGGCTTAGGTTGTGAACCCATGGTCCTGGGATCAAGTCGCACATCAAGCTCCCTGCTCAGTGGAGAGTCTGCTTCTTCCTCTGCCCACCTCCCCCTCAGCTTGTGTTCTGGCATGCTCTCTCTCTCTCACATACATAAATAAAATCTTTAAAAATTAAAAATAAATAAATAAAATCTTTAAAAAATAAAAAAAATAAAACCAATCTTTAAAAAATAAAAATAAAAAAATTAAAGCTATAATCAGAAGAATATCAACATTCGGTGAGACTGTTGGAACACATGAACTCCTGCTCAAATATTCTTTGGCCCTTGTGTTTCTTCTTTATCAAGATTATCAGGGTTGTGTTACATTGCTTCATTTGCCTACATGAAATGGCTAAAGAATGAAATTATATCTGATCAATCAAAGAACAAATACTTTTACATAATTTACTGGATTTTGGAACTTTAATGCTTCATGAATATTTAAAAGATAAATGTATTTAGCAATCTGAATATAGATGCAGGTGGATAATGCTTGAGACTTTGGCAAGTCAATTAACCTCTGGGCATTCAATTTTGAAAAAAAGGGTTATTATTTGTTGGCAATTGTGTAACCATTCTAATTAAAAGGAACTTGCCAACCCTTTTAATTATTCATCCTTTGAAGCATCCTCTTGTGGATAAACGCTAACATGCCCTTTTTATCAGTTAGTATATTGGGGAAAATGAAGGTAGAATAATTGATCGGGTGCAAAGTCTATGGTAGGGATTAGACTTTAGGAGCTAGAACTTCCCCAGCCTGCCAATTCTTTAGATTATTCATTCATAGTAAAGCCATTTATTCTATTTTAATTTTACATTTTGAGAATTAAGGAAGTATGTATTCAATATATGGGATGGATTATTTAATCTTATGCTACATCTCAAATATCATGTTCAGAGTCTGTAACATTAAAAAAGCTATGACATTAGAACCTTTCCTAATGAAAACAAAAGTGGAAAGATGGTGTATTTTGGCAACCTTTACACCCCACTGTGTTATCCCTTGAAGAAACAGTAACAAATCACTCTTTCTTGTAATAATAGTACCTCAAATGCCCCAAGACATCTAGGAATCGTTCCCAAAAATAATAACACTCAGTGCAACACATTGAGTTTCCCTATGAATGAGAGCAAAGATTTATGCATCATATTTGTATTTGTACCGTAGGGGAAAGGCATGATGTTGGTTGGCTATCTAGCAAAGACCTTATAGAGAGCCCTCAAAGATTAGAGCAGATGCTCTTAATCAGATGCTATTTTCATTTTTTATCTGAAGAATTGTTAAAATTCACTTGGCTGGGAATCCAAAATTCTAAGAAACATATACATGTACTCACATTCTTGCACTGGACTACAGTCATGTACACATGGCCCTGTCCACATGGCTTTCCATGGGTCAGTGTTGTAATAGAGACCCTGAGGATTAGCCTGGTCATCCCCATGCCTCCAGTTACTGCACTGTCTCAAACAGACTAAAAAATAAACCAGTGTTATAGGTTATAGTCACTCTTGCATTTGAGCAAACTTTAAGCGTGAAGATTTTTGTTTAGTTGCTATTGTATATGATCTCATTGAATTGTATATGATCTCATTCAGTTGGCCTTAAATATGGAAATCTCATTGTATATGATCTCATTCAGTTGGCCTTAAATATGGAAATAGTGAACTTACTAATTGGGGTCTTGTTTAATATGTATCTTCCATAAAATTTTTTTTGATAACTTGAAAAATCTTTCTTTAGATCAGTCATTATGTGAAAATATAAAGTGAACAGTGACCCTGGATTTCAAAGAAAAACAGCAGCTAAAACATTCACTTATTCAAATCTTTAGGCATACCTTTTTTTTTTTTTAAAGATTTTATTTATTTATTTGACACAGAGAAATCACAAGTAGATGGAGAGGCAGGCAGAGAGAGAGGGAAGCAGGCTCCCTGCTGAGCAGAGAGCCCGATGCGGGGGGCTCGATCCCAGGACCCTGAGATCATGACCTGAGCCGAAGGTAGTGGCTTAACCCACTGAGCCACCCAGGCGCCCCAAGCATACCTTTCAACAGAAAGTATTTATGACTATACTGCATGGAGATTTCTTTTGCTCAAATAGAGGTATAAATAACACAAGAAAATAAAGTGGAGGAAAGAGTTTCATTAAAGTATTAGATAATTACTTGCCTACAATCTTTATTTACCACTATATAATCATACTACTAAAAACTTTAATATTTGTCAGTAGGTGACAATTATCCAAGATAAGAAGTATGTCTTTCATATGACTCTATGCTTTAATTAAAATATTAGTCAAATGTCCACAAGGTATTTCTACAGTTAACTTGTAAAATGAGAATAGCTTCAATTCAAAAATACTAATTAAATACAGAATGTGATTCAATAAAAGTCACTGATGGCTAATTAAGGGAAGAATTATCAGACTTGGATGAAAATATATAATACATATAATCCTAATGAGAGAATATGTTATTTGCTTTCCTCCCCTGTTACTAGACATTCACCAACCAAGTATTTAACCTTGAGAAGAAACAAAGAAGTTTTCCTGAGCACATACAATTTCCCATATACTGAGCTAGCAATTTATGGTTTCTAAAGACAGTTTGAAGATAAAATGCTTGCTCATATATCCTTGCAGACTAATTAAGGAGAAAGGAGTTAGTTAACTATTAAAAAATGGGAACACTAATTCAAGAAATAAGACCTACCTTAAACAAAATGTCCAAAAGCTTACCTATGTTTATCAAGTGCTTTTCAATGCTTTTTTTTTTCCTTCCTCCTTTTCTGCCCTCTTTTTTATTTATTTGAGGTTGTTGTTGAAGTTATAGTGTTTTCGTATTCCATTCTTTGTTCTAGAATGTAAATAACATTTTTGGTAGTTACTGTTCTACATTTTAAAGAGTGTCTTTCTTAATATGTAATGTCATTCAACATCTTTACACTCCTCTTTAATAGTGTAGGGTCTTAGAATATCTAGGAAAGCCAGACAAAAATCACAAGAAAAGAAAATTACATATCAGTATTTATAATAGACACAAAATATAATTAGGAAATGAAATCCAACAATACTTATACAGAGGTAAAGGATTATGCCTAAGTGCAGTTTATCCTAGGAAAGCAAGATAGATTCAATATTGAAAAAAAAATCAACGAATGGAGATCATCATATGATCACATGTAGTGATCTGCATTAGTTGAATTCATATATATATATATATATATACATATATATATATATATATATACATATATATATATTTTACTAAATCCAACATCCAATGACAATAAAATAACTTAACAAAAATGGAAGGGAAGCTTTTGACTTTTGGCTCAAAGGACACAAAGGTGCAGCTATCTTCCGTTGTCCCGAATCTAGGTTCATCTGACACCAGCCACCTCTACTACCATGTGGCCTAAGTTCAACCACAAAGAGATCAAAGTTGTGTGCCTGAGATGCATCTGTGGGAAATTTGGTGCCACATCTGCTCTCACCCCAAAGATTAGCTGATGGGGTCTGTCTCCAAAAATGGTTGGTAATGAAATGGCCAAGGCAACCGGTAAGTGGAAGGGTCTGAGATTAGAATGAAACTGACCAGTCAGAACAGACAGGCGCAGATCAGAGTGGTACCTTCTGCCTTTGCCTGATTGCCACAGCCCTCAAGGAATGGCCAAGAGACAGAAAGAAGAAGGATAACATTAAGCCCAGTGGAATTACCACTTTTGATGAGACTGTTGACATTGCCCAACAGATGTGGAACTGATCTGTAGCCAGAGAACTCTCTGGAACCATTAAGGAGATCCTCGGGACTGCTCAATCTGCATTGATGGCTCTGCCCCCCATGTCATCATAGATGACATTGATAATGGTGCAGTGGAGTATCCAGCCAGGTTAAGAACTGCAAAGGAAATTATTTCCATAAAGGATCATTTGACAATCAAGAAAAAGAAGAAGAAAAAAGAAAGAAAGAAAGAAAGAAAGAAAGAAAGAAAGAGAAAGAGAGAAAGAGAGAGAGAGAAAACTATATCAAAATGATAATGAGCATCTATGAAAACCTATGGCTAATGCAATATTTAATGGTTAAAGACAGAATGTTTTCCCATCGATTTGCAAACAAGGATATGTTGTCACATTTTTATTCATTGTTGTGCTGAAGATGCTGGCCAATCAATAACAAGAATAAAAGGAAACATACAGATTGGGAAAGAAGAATTAGATTTGACTGTATTTATAAATGATATTGTTATTCACTTCGAAATTTCTTATCAATCTTTGAAAACTAGTCTAAATAATGAATGAATTTAGCAAGGTAACAGGATGTAGGCAAGATTAATACAAAAAAATCAACTCCATGTGTTAGTATCAAATATTTGGAAAATGTAGTTATAAAAGTAATACCATTGAAAATAACATCAAAGACTTACAATACTAACAGATATCAAAATTATGCTCAATTTATACACATAAAATTATAAAATATTTCTGTACAAAATCAAAGTACACCTAGCTAACTGGAAAAATATATCATGTTCATTGATTGGAAGAAACACTATTGTTAATTTATTCATTCTCTGGAAATTGATCTGTTGATACAATATTATTTTCTGTCATAGATCTAGCAGTCTTTTTTGGAGTCCTTAAAATAAATTTACAAGATGATTTAAAATTTATCTGTAACTGCAAAAGGCCTACAATATATAAAACTATTTTGCAAAAAAAAAGAGGTTTATAAGAATCTGAAGAATTGCTCTAATGCTATATTAATATAGACAGTGTAGTATAGCTAAAAATATAGATATATAGGTGGAGAGTACAAAACTGTCTACCTATAAACAGACCACACAGGTATGAATAACTGATTTTTAACAAAGCCACCAACATAACTTAAAGGGGAGGAAAATAGTCTATTCAATAAGTGTGTTGGGATGATGATATGCAGATGGAGAAAATGCATTTTGACCCTTACCTCACACTCTATCCAAAAGTTAATTTAAAATGGATCTTGCACCTAAATAAATGTAGGAGCTACTGTTGTTATTTTTTTTATTTGAAGATTTTTTTATTTATTCATTTGAGATAGAGACAGAGCGAGAACATGGGCAGGAGGAAGGTTCAGAGGGAGAGGGAGAAGCAGACTCCTGCTGAGCAGGGAGCCTGATGTGGGGCTTGATCCCAGAACCCTGGGATCATGAGCTGAGCTGAAGGTAGATGGTTAACTGACTGAACCACTCAGGAGCCCCAGAGCTACTGTTTTTAGACTTCTAGAAGAATACATAGGAGACAATATTTGCACTCTTGGAAGAGTCAACAGTGTTTTAGAACACAAAAAGTAGTAGCAACAAAAGAAAAATTGATAGATAAGAATGCATAAATACTGAAAATGACTATTCTTCATATGCCACCATTAACAAAATGAAAGTACAATCCACAGACTGAGAAAGCATATTCACAATATATGAATCTAGCCAAAATCTTGTATCCAGATGAACAATGACCTCTTGCATAATTAATAGTGTCTTGATGTTGGTTTCTCAGAAGACTCAAAATGACACATTATTCTCCTTGTATTTCTTATCAAATATATCATTCTGAGAAAATTCAACAATTTCTATTATCGCTCTGAGGTGCTGTCCTAATATAATAACAAAATCTTTTTACATACTGAATTTACTGCTACTTTTCATAGGATTTTTGTGTTTCCCCCTGATAGTGTCCCATCTACCTGTTTTACTTTCTTAATGACAAAAAATTGGTGTGGCTTCAGGCTAATGTATCTAAAGTACATGTACAGATTTAAGGAAAGGCTGAGATGAAAGTAAAATTTTCCACTGGAAATGAAGATTTCAAATCGTAAATGTTAGGTGGTTGTGTATGTGTCTTTTGAATTAAATAATATTTTCCATTTAATTTTTTTCATGTTTCAGTACATGATAGAGTTCAGAAGATTTAATATTTGAGAGATTAGAGAGGAAAATATTCTTAGTTTAATTCCTGCCCAAAACAAAGTACATACAAATTTATTATTGATTGACATTTAATTAAGTTGTGCCAAATTTTAAAAAGTTAGCAATAGTATTATCATTGCCACAAATTTTTCAAAAATGTGTTCAAAACAAAATTAATTATTTCAAAATAATTTGTAAAATTTTCAAAAATAAAATATAAAATAAATAAATGAATAAAATAAAATAAAATAAAATGTAGTGCTATGTCATTTATTTGTGATGGACAGTTCTTTTCATGACTTTACATATAATTGGGCCTATATTTGGCATTTGGCTGAAGTTGTAACAAAAGTTGAAATCTTCAATGTGCTTCTCTATGCAACTATGAGATAAAAAATTAAAATTAAATAAAAATAAAATTAAAATTAAAAAATAAATTAAATTTTAATTTAATAAATAATATATTTATTTTATGCCTTTTATACTGATTTAGCTTTTGTAAAGGTAATTTGTAGAAATCCATGTATTCAAAGATGTTTTCATAAATGTCATGAAGCATTATTTATCACAGAGCAGAGTTAGAAACTACTATCCATCAATAAAATTTTGTGAAATAACTTACAGTTTACTCATATGGTTGGAAATAATGTAGCTGATAACAATAAATGAGATAATTTTTTATACACTGCAATAGAAACATAACCTTGATATAGCCTTAAGTACAAAAAGAAAGGTACACTCATATGACACTATATGTTAATAAAAATAAAAATAAATAAACAAAATCAGAAAAAAGATAAGTGCAATATCATATATGATATGATTTTATAAATAAATTATTTTATCTCTAGATGAATATAAAATCTGGAAAGATATGTAGAAAACTCAAGCATTAAGGGAATGGTTTTAAGGAGTACACTGACTTTAAAATAAATACACTTTTATTTTTAAATCTTTAAAACAAGCTTATTTTATAATCATTTTTTAAGCCCCATGTAGATAACAAAGGCTGTTCATTCCTCACTCAGGCTCACTTAAAGGTACATACATACACTAAATGTTCTGCAATAAATCATTATTTTAAATTTCTAGGTACATTTTTCTTGCAGTATGAAAAAGAACCAGTATTTTTGACATTGTGTTAATCAAAGGAGTTGTGATTAATAACAGATACAATAAAAATTGTATTTAAAAACAAGCATATAAATATTTTTTGCTATTTTAGTGCTCTTAAGAATTATAACCTTTCTCAACCACTTAAATAAAATATGAGCTTCTAGACTGATAGTAGATACTTGAATGTTTGGGATAAGAAGAATGACACAGTTGTATTATGCATTCAGCAGAAGGGGGGAAGGAGTCTAAGAAAAGCATAATTTTCACAGATTGTCAGGTTATTCATATGCCGGTAAATATATATGAGTAGGTGGACTCATTCATTTTAAAGACTTGTATGTGAAATGGCTTGAAATGGATTATAAAATTTTCCATTAGGACATATCTCTTAACAAGGCATTTCAGGAGTGATTTTATGTATACGTGATGAGTTAAGGACCTATTGATTGAAAACATTAGAAATATATATACAATTTTTTTTTTTTTTAAGAGAGCGATCATGAGCAGAGGGCAGGTGCTGTTGAAGTAGAGGCAGAGGAAGAGTGAGAGTCTTAAGCAGGCTTCACACTCAGCACAGAGCCCAGTGCAGTGCTGGATCTCATGACCCTGCTGAGATCATGACCTGAGCTGAAATCAAGAGTAAGACACTTAACCAACTGAGCCACGCAGGTGCCCCCAAACTTTTAGAAATATTTATAAGGACTCCTAAGGGCATAATTCTTACTTACTAATTTTGTTTATTCATGCCACTTCTTAAATAGCTGCTTTAGCTCAGTCATCAAAGATGGGCTAATATGAATAGTTACAGATAAGAAAAGTTAGTGTATCTTGGGCACAATCAAATAAGTTGCTGTATTTTGAGAGGAGAGTTGAGGAACATTATCTAAGAAGTATTTTCTTATTTGGAAACTTTTTTCTAGATTTATCTGTTTCCATGACAATCACTTTCACCTTTGACATTCATATTCTTAGGATATTTGCAAGAAAGTATCTTTTTAGTAAGATAGCAACATCAGAATTATTTTGTAATAATTAATATAATTTATAATTTAATTTAAAAATATCTTAAATCATTAACAGTAATCTGTTTGCATGAAGAAACTGGAAAAAATGTAGGATATTTTTCTTCTAATATGTTTTATCAGCATAAATAAGTTTAAACAAGTAACACAGAACTGTAAGTCTTTGCTTTGCAACTTGATACATCACATTTGCTGTTCCCTAAAGAATTTCCTTCCTAATTAAGTTTTGTTCTAGATAACATTAAAGTTCATTGACATTCCCATAATACACTATAGGATATCTGCGTGAAAATTGCCTGGAAGCAATGTTGGCTGATGAGGGGATGCTAGCTTATATTAAAAAGTAGCTGTTAAGGATTTATCAATAGAAAAAAAGACAGTTAATTATATTAGTACTTATCTCTCTTCCCATTTAGACAGCTTAAATTATTAGATTCATTTATTTAATAAATTGAATTCTTCATTGGAAGATCTGTCATCCATCTGTATGAAACCAGTATCACAAGAAAAAGGGGTAATATATATGTATGTATGTGTGTGTGTGTGTATATATATATATATATATATATATATATATATATAATCTCCTCCCCAAAAGTAAATTTTTAAGGATATGTGTTTCAATAACCTGAATTTAAATAAAAGCTTGATACCAAAAATATGTGTTTCAAATATAAGTATGTTTCTTGCCATAAAGAAAAGTTTAAAACTTTGAAAATGAGTGACAGAATCTGGGCTTTGCCTGTACTTTAACATAAATCAGCCATGCACTTCATGCTTACCATTTTGTGTTCTCGTTAAAGAAGAGATTCTAGAGGGCAGTGGGTTCCATGCAACTTAATTATAAGTGTCAGTTCAAAGCCCTACACAGGCATTGTCAGTTATTGGGTTTCTTATCAAGCTAGTAATGTGGTACGGCTGTTGTACTAATAATGAAGCTTTAATTAGCTCTCAGAAATACTGAGAGCTTATTTAAGGCCTCCAAATTGAGTCGTGCATGCTTAGTTGGAAGGTGTGAATGTATCCCAAACATATCAAAATAACTGTCAAATACATTGCATGTACAGTCCGAGATAATACTAGAAGGCTTAACATCTATCTTAGAAGATCTGTATGGATAAAATGCTCACTGAAGTTCTTTCATATACATAAGTGATGGTCTTAAGAATATTATCTTTATTATTTAAGCAAATGTGATAGAAGGACACATGACTCAGTGTCTCTGTTTACCTGCAGAGTATTGTCAAAGGAAAAACACATTTTAACCAATGTTTGAGTTATCTTTCTTTCAAATGGGAACATTATACATAGCTACTCCAACATAATCCTTCCACTTTACTTATAAATACTAGTTGCTTTGTCCCAATATTCTGAGCCATGAGAAATTGTGCCAGACCCCTCATTCCTAATCCTTAGGCAGCTCACAGGTAACAAACATTTAAGTAATTGTTGATTTAAACTCCAAGCAGTGGAGAATTCTTGATGTCTTTTCAGTGCAGCAGGTACATTTAGACCATGACTTTCCTATGTGACTGTTAACCCTTGCTGTGCATGGATATGGTCTAAACTAATTATAAATGGAGACAACCCTTCCCACTCCTTCTACACACACAGAGTAATAATTTGAAGCAGGGGACAGATTTTGTCACAGAGAAAGAAGGCACTAAAATGAATTGCTGCTGGAAAAATAGTATCTGTGTTATTCATTCTGTTATTTTCATTTCTTCTGAAATCATCTCTTTTCAACAGCTTGATTTGGCTCTTCTTTTAGTTATTTCAAAGGATGTACCGTGTTTCTCTGTTGCCCTTATAGACTTTCGTTGAACAAGTATACTAATTAGTTACCGTCTGTGTATTGGGTACTTTGTGAACCTTAAAGGTTAAATGTGAGACCATAAAGGTATATGTAATTCAGAGGCTGCACAGTGATCCTTTTGGTTTGGAGGTGAAGTCCCAGAGGATCTAAATTATGATCAAGGGACTAGGGAATGGGGTGTATGTGAAGAATTGTAAGCTCAGACAACAGCATATATACCTTGTGTAGGGAACTACAAGAAGTTCCCTAACTTCTGTATGACAGCATATGCAAGGGTGAGGGCATAAGCCCAGGGTACCACGATTATAATTGGAAGAGGACATGATCTCAGAGGGTATAGGTCCTGTCCTTTTTCAAATGTTGGTGTATTAATAATTTTTCTTAAACTTCATATTTCTAAAAGCCACATAAGTAGAATCTTTTCTTTTGTCATCACTGTTAAAATATTAGTTACAAATATGTATATTTTGGACATGGCTGATGGTATTAAGTCAGGGGTTTCTCTTTTTTTAAAGAATTATAATATTTCAGGAAAACTAAGAAAGAAGTAGATTTCTTGGTAAAGTATCAATTAAATGCACCAAAATAAGAACCACTTTTCACTTGGGGGAGAAATGACAATGCAAGATGGAGATACCAACTGTGAAGGTGGAATCTGAGGCTAGGAATTAGAAATGTGTATATATGATACTGAAGGTATCAGGTCTGGGGGAAAAGTCCATTAAAGTGAATTCACAATGTAGCATCATTAAATGAAGAGGGTCCATTAGAACTTAGTCTGGAAAAATAAAACAAATTATAACAGAATTTTGTTTGTAATCTTAGCTATACACTAATTTTTCAAATTTTCTCTCAAGTTTTGACATGATTCTTGCAATAAAATTGATAACATAATGTCTTATTCTGCTTTTGCAGCATTTCACAATGAAAACCATTTTTACAAAAAAATTTAAGAGCACTAGCAGTTGTTCCAATTAACTCTTTTGATTATTTGATATTCATATAATTTAATTTTGAAATTCCTATTATGTTATCATTCTTATTGATTTCTCCTCATTAGAATTACTCTAACCTGTGTGTGTGTGTGTGATTTCATTTTGTAGTCAACTTACATTTTTAAAATTTTTATTTTTTAAGTAGCCTCCACACCCAGCATAGACCCAATATGGAGCTTGAACTCACAACCCCCTTGAGATCAAAACCTGAGCTGAGATCAAGAGTCAGAAACTTAAGTGATGGAGCCACCTAGGCACCCCCAATTTACATTTTATTTGCTTATAATGAGTGAATAACTGACTAATTCAATAGTGATGTGAAAGGCATTGGTAGACTCTAGCATAGAAAAGCAGAAATGAATGGAGACTGAGTTTATAAGTGGCAGTTTATCACATATGTACATAATGATCATGAGCAGTTGAATTTTCTTTTTCTATCTACCCAAACTCAGAACTGAAGGGATTCAGATGAGTAATTCTCTTATAAAGAGGACATTGGCATTAGCCAGGTTATGTCTTAGGGACTTACCAAGAGAATCTTAAGCTTCCCCTCAGCCTAACTGACCTTTACTTTTTAAAATTATTTCTGATATTAACTTTATTATTTCTCTTATTTTGTTTGCTTGGGTTTAATTTGATCTTATGTATCTAGTTTTTAAAAATTAAATTAAATTGTATTTATTTATTTTATAAATTTATTTTACAAAGTTATTTATTTATAAAATAAATAAATATTTATTTTATTTTATTTATTAAATTAAAATTTAATTTTATTTATTTTTTAATTTTAATTTTATTTTTATTTAATTTTAATTTTATTTTTAATTTTAATTTAATTTTATTTAATCTTGGTGTTTTAAGATTCATTTTTTTATGTACACCCAGCGCTCCATGCAATACTTACCCTCCTTAATACCCACCACCAGGGTCATCTATCTCCCCACCCCTCCCAAAACCCTCAGTTTGTTTCTCAGAGTCCATAGTCTCTCATAGTTCATCTTCCCCTCCAGTTTCCCCCAATTCACTTTTCCTTTCCTTCTCCTAATGTCCTCCATGTTATTCCTTATGTTCCACAAGTAAGTGAAACCGTATGATAATTGACTCTCTCTGCTTGACTTACTTCACTCAGCATAATCTCCTCCAGTCCCATCCATGTTGATACAAAACTTGGATATTCATCCTTCCTAATGGCTGAGTAATATTCTATTGTATACATGGACCACATGTTCTTTATCCATTCGTCTGTTGAAGGGCATTTTTCCACAGTTTGGTGCTTGTGGACTTTGCCACTATGAACATTGGGGTACAAATGGCCCTTCTTTTCACTGCGTCTGTATCTTTGGGGTAAATACGCAGTAGTGCAATTGCTGGGTCATAGGGTAGCTCTATTTTTAATTTTTTGAGGAATATCCACACTGTTTTCCATATTGGCTGTACCAATATGCATTCCCACCAACAGTGTAAAAGGGTTCCCCTTTCTCCACATCCTTACCAACATTTGTTGTTTCCTGTCTTGTTAATCTGTGCCATTCTAACTGTTGTAAGGTGGTATCTCAGTGTGGTTTTGATTTGAATTTCCTTGATGGCTAATGATGATGAACATTTTCTCATGTGTCTGTTAGCCATTTGTATGTCTTCTTTGGAGAAGTGTCTGTTCATGTCTTCTGCCCATTTTTTGACATGATTATCTGTTTTTTGGGTGTTGAGTTTGAGGAGTTCTTTATAGATCTT
Source organism: Mustela putorius furo (assembly GCF_011764305.1). NCBI lineage: Eukaryota > Metazoa > Chordata > Mammalia > Carnivora > Mustelidae > Mustela > Mustela putorius. Next base: position 25,902 of record NW_025421840.1, read on the forward strand.
GGATATCAGCCCTTTGTCTGTAGTATCATTTGCAAATATCTTCTCCCATTCTGTGGGTTGACTCTTTGTTTTGTTGACTGTTTCCTTTGCTGTGCAGAAGCTTTTGATCTTGATGAAGTCCCAAAAGTTCATTTTCACTTTTGTTTCCTTTGCCTTTGGAGACATGTCTTTAAAAAATGTGCTGTGGCTGATGTCAAAGAGGTTACTGCCTTTGTTCTTCTCTAGGATTTTGATGAATTCCTGTCTCACGTTGAGGTCTTTCATCCTTTTGAATTTATCTTTGTGTCTGGTGTAAGAGAATGGTTGAGTTTGACTGATCTTTAGACAGCGTTCTTCCTAGCTCTAGGCCCTGGTTCCTTTCTCATGGAGCATTTACTTTAAAAAACTTGTTATTGTAAATTCTTTCTGTGTACCTTTGAGATATAAATCTTGCAAAACTAGCAAGAGACCAGTTTTGCAACCCAAGACTGTCATCTCTGAACTGTAAGCATCAAGGGTGATAGAGGCCGTCTCCCAGTTTCAGTTCGGAGAGTGGGGTGCCCAACTTTAGTTGAGCCCCTTACTTCAAGGTGTTAAACTACCTCCAGTTATGAAGACAGGAGAAAATATACTTTTGTTTTGGGGGAGGATTACAGTCAATTAGCAAACCCAAGTGTCCTAAGATCTATACCCATCACTCTGACTTTTATAAATATTCTAGCTCTTTTGGGGAGGTTGAGCTCAAACTGTATTTTAGCCTCTCTTCAGGATTGCAATAGACTTCTTTTCTTGTTTACCTTTGTTCAGTGCAATTTTTGCTTTGACAGAACCCATAAGAAACCACAGTCAGATGAGCTGGTATTCTAAGAACTTAGATCTATTTGACGCAAAGAGAAATTGTGAGATGTTGGCCTAGTCCATCCTTGCTTCACTGAATATCCTCAGGCCTGAGGGCAGCAGAGACCCTGGTTATTATGTTCTTACTGTGGTTTAAATACTTCTGATAAACCTCACAGGACACGTTCTTCACTCTTGCTCTGTACATTAAGTTGGATTTCAAAAATCACTTGTGTAACTCTGTTCCTGTCTTTTCCATTTAGAACAACTTCCTAGTATAGAAAACTTACTTGTCACATTATTGTGATTATAATTTCAGATTCAAAAAGTGTGCAATTGATATTATGTAAAACGAAGGAACTAAAACTATATCATAAAAAAATTTCTTTACCCTATGAGGATATTTATTTTGGCTAAAACTTTAGTGTATTTATAGGAAAATTGTAACTTCATTGTGCCTGAAAATGTTTTCTGATCCTTTGATATTATTCATGCCTTCAACAACCATTTAATAAACTCTAAATTTGTGCCAGGAACCATTCTAGAAATATCAGATTTAAAACATGTATCCTTAGGTTGCAGTATCACCCACTAGATCACTTTTATATTGACCCAATTGTAATATTAATCCAATATACATTATGCACTGCTGACCCAAAGAGTATGAAAGATTCAGAAAGACTGGAGAAAATAGAACTTTTTTTCTCTAATAGAACCATACATACGCTTCTTCTGGCTTAAACAGAAAATTAAGCAAAATTAGTATAAAAATAAGTTATTTTATTTTCATATTTCACCATTCCACTTGTTGGTATATTTGTAACTTTTCATTTTTAGCTACTATGGTGTTTGGCTTTCACTGATGACATCAAAATCTAAGAGGTAAAAGTAACATATGCTCAATCTGACTAAAGATTTCAGACTCTTATTATGTATTTTGTGTAAGAATGAGCTTGATTATCAAGCAAAGGATAATAAAAACACTGCATCCAAAAACAGGAACAGGAAAGGAACAGGAAAGTTAATGAAGAGAACGTATAAACTAATTTTTCCAGCTATTAAAAGATAGGAATGGAATTTTAAAATTTTACAGCTTTTAGTGCTATTTGGATTACCTTGCATGGTGCAAGGTTATTTGAAAATTGTTTGCCTTTTATGATGTCACCTTCCATGATAATTTTTCTGTTTTGGCGGATTCTCAGTTCATTACTGGACAGAATGACAACTGGAAATTCTATGAATTATTTTTATTAAACCAGTCAATCCCTCTTCATAGTATACATTTCATTAATTATTCCTCTCCAGCATATTGTTTTAAGATGCACATGCATCATTTTTAATAATTATTTGTACACTTGGAGTAACTCATAATAAAAAGTTTGATATAATACATAGGAAAGGATTCACAACATTACTGTTGCAATTTAAAATGGCTCCTGCAGAAACAGTTGATTTTTTTTTTTTTTTTAAATTTTGGAGTGTTTGTGATATCTGTTCTCAGTCCTGAATGATTACAGCTGCTAAAGCAAAGTCTATCACCCTACTCCGAGTTGTAAATACCTTTCATTTGTTCATCCAGGTCTGCTATGTATCATATCACCCACATATCTAGGTAAGAGCTGACTTCCATGGATTATGTTAATTGACTTCCATTGTCCTCAAGTTTCTCTTTGAATTTGGCCAGCAGATAACCCTGGGGAGGAAAGTGGAGGAAGGGAGAAGGTGATAATATATTATCTTTTTTCTACCATCCTCCATTCATTTCTCTAGTAATTTAGGGAACCCCAAATTAGATTCTTTTGGCCCCTCACCCTCTCTGAGTGCTATTGCTGGTTTTGTTAATGAGGTTATGCCAGCCCTGACAGTATGTTAGGAATAGATGGTATAACTAGGAGTTAGGAGGCAATAATCTTTTTGAAAACATACATCCGTTACTGCCATTTCTCTTTGTAAAACTCTCAACAATTTAACTTCATCCTCTGGATAAAAATCCAAGCTCTTCACAGGGCCTTCATAAGTTGGCTGGTGTCTGTTCCCCTGACATCATTTCTTCTCTCCTCACTTTTCGCTTGACTCTAAGCACACCAACGTTCTGATGCTCATCTCTTGAGAAAAGCAGCTTTTTCCTGCCTTGTGACCTTTGCTCTAGATTGCCCTTCTTGTGGATCCTCATTAGCCTCCCACTCCTATTCAAACACGACTGCTTAAAGCAGCTTTGGCTCGTCCCTTCAATATATCTCTAGTTCCTCCCACACCTTACTCACATTTTTGTTTTATGACATGTATCTTGTGAGAACGTTATTTGTTCATTTGTTTAACACCTATCTTCCCTAACATAATATATCAGCTTTATAAAGGAAAGAGCTTTGCTATGCTTCCAGTCACATATTCAAACCAAGAACCATGGAAGGCTTATAGTAACTGCTTAATAAACATTCGTTGGAATATTGAAGCAGCAAAAAGAGAAATTAAGAAAACAACTCCGTTTATAATTGCAAAAAATAATAAAATACTTAGGAATAAACTTAAAGAGGTGAAAGGTTTATACTCTGAAAACTATAAAACATTAATGAAGGAGATTAAAGAAGACACAACAAAGTAGAAAGACATCCCATGCTCATGGATTGAAAGAACAAATATTGTTAAAATTTTTATACTCCCCAAGGCAATCTATAGATTAAATACAATCCCTATCAAAATACCAATAGCACTACAAACAAACCTTAAATTAGTATGGAACCACAGAAACCCAACAGCCAAAGCGATCTTGAAAAAGAAAAACAAAACTGGAGGTATCACAGTTCCAGACTTCAAGTTATGTTACAAAGCTGTAGTAATCACAACAAATGGTACGGACCTCCAAATAGACACACAGTTCAATAGAGTGGAATAGAAAGCCTGGAAATAAAGCCACGATTGTATGGTAAATTAATCTTCAACTAAGGAGGCAAGAATATGCAATGGGAAAAAGCCAATCTCTTCCATAAATGGTGTTGGGAAACTGGACAGCTACATGCAAAAGGAAACTGGACCACTTTCTTAAACCACACACAAAAATGAATTCAAAATGGATTAAGGGCCCCAATGTGAGTCCTGAAACCATAAAAATTTTAGAAGACAGCACAGGCAGTCATTTCTCTGACATTGCTGTAGCAACATCTATCTAGATCTGGCTACGAGGGAAGAGAAACAAAAGTAAAAATAAACAACTGGGACTATATCAAAACAAAAATCTGCACAGCAAAGGAAACAACCAACTTAACTGAGAGAAAACCTGCTAAATGGAAGAAGATACTTGCAAATGACGTATCTAATAAAGGGTTAGTATCCAAAATGTATAAAGAAGTGACACAACTCAACACTCCCCAAAATAAATCAATTAAAAATAAGCAGAAGACATGAACAGACATTTCTCCAAAGAAGACATACAGATTGACCAACAGACACATGAAAAGATGTTTAACATCATTCATTATCAGGAATTGTTGAATCACTACACTGTACACCTGAAACTAATATGACCCTCTATGTTAACTACACTAGAATTGAAATATAGATAGAAGATAGATAGATAGATAGATAGATTGATTGATTTGTTGGATGAAATACAATGGCCAGTAAATACATTAATAGATTTGATGAACCAGGTCTGTGCTTCCATTCCATTATCCTGTGGCAGGCATCACACTTGTCAATCACTGCACACTTGAGTTAATCTAAAAAAACTCTTACAAATTCTATTCACTACTACCAGAAGGTAGGTGTTGGCATAGAAAATGGGCTCTTCTGGGGACATCTGGGAGACTCAGTCAGTTGGATGTCTGCCTTTGGCTCATGTCATGATGCCATCATCCTGGGATCGAGTCCCAGGTTGGGGTCCCTGCTCAGCAAAGAGCCTGATTCTCCCTCTGCCACTGTTGCTCCCCCTGCTTATGCGCACTCTTTCTCTATGTGTCAAATAAATAAATAAATCTTTAAAAAAATAAGCTCTACTTCCATCCTTTTCCAGAACATTTAAAGTTATTCTTGACTTTTAAAATTAAAATTAAATGCATGTTTGTATAAAATATTTGAACTCTAATATATCATGTTAATGAACATTTTAAGGTATTTTTAATATTATACTTAATAAATCATTAAAAAGAATCAATTCTTCATTATTCTTTTTTATGATTTTTCTTGTACTTTATACCAAAATTGTAATAGCAATAATAAAATACATATTTATTGAGGTTAACTATGTTACAGACATTTTTATAAGTGTGTTACAGGAATTAGCTTATTTAATTTTTATAAATACTCTGTGAATTCAAAACTCTCATTTCCCAAATATGAGGACTGAAGCACAGATAGTTTAAGAAACTTACCAGTATTGAAATTTCTACTGAACAGTAGAGTTGGAGTTTGGACAGAGAGGCCAGATATTGAGCTGTTTATCACTTCATTATGCTTTCCCTCATTACCCAAACAGGAGGCTTGAGGAAAGTATTTTCTAATACCTTCTTAACAATTAGGTCTACAAGTTAAAAAAATAAAAAGGAAATGTTTGTCATCTTGGTTTTCTTATTTATATATTAGTGGAAGGATAAATTATTTTTTTGTCGTATTTGAAACTGCAATGCCCACAGAGGGCTTATGATTTGATTTAATGTATTTCATTCTGGTGTCTGAAAAGATTTAGGGAATAAAATATAATCCTCAGATTCATAACAACTTAATAACTTTAGAAATGTCTTAGGAAATATGTTCGCAAATTCTGGTTTTGTATTTGCATAATAAATCAGCAGCTTTCAAATGATATTTCTAAATTTGTTGAAGCTATGAAGTGAACAAAATTAATTTTCAAGAGATGTTTAAAAAGAATTATTTTTATTACCATCCAACTAATTATTAGAACTAACTAGATTCCCGGGAACTCTTTGAAAAAAATCCTTCCAGAAATCTGGGCCAAATATGTTCTTTTTGAACTGCCATCCAGTGGACAGCATATGAAATAATCCTGGGGATGAAATAGATTTTAGAGTGCTCTTATTGAAAACTTTGTTTCAAGAAAAATAAATCGTGAGAACGAAACTCACACCTTTTGAATTAGAAAAAGAAATTATTTCACAAAAGTGTCCAATATGGATGAAAGGTAGTATACAAATTCTCAAAAATTTGGAAAAAAAAAGGTGTAAAAAGAAATTACTAAAAAAAATTCTCCACGCTACTAGATGATAGTTTATAAGGAAGAAAGATCTATGGAATACTGAGGGGAAACATCTACTATACAGTAATTCCAGAGTTAGCTAATTTGTAGTTCCAACAGTGAAAACAACAGAAAAATATTCCATAATTTTTAAAAACCAAGAAAAAAAACACATCCTAAATTACTCAAATTGACAGGAAGATACATAAAAATTCACAAATATGAATGAGCAAATCCTGCCTTAAACAACTTGAACTGAACATTGAATTTAGATTTAAGTTAAATCTAGATCATTTTTACAAACTTTACAAACTGTGTGTCATTAAATACAAAATGAAGACTTTCTAGAATAGGAAGCTTGAAATTGAAGAGATAATACTAGAGAAATGAAAGTTTGTGATTCTTGTTCACCTTATCTAAGGCTTTAATCATGGTGCCTAGGGTAGAACTCAGGGAAGAGTCTTATTGTTCATAATATTCAGAGAAATCTAGGTCCGTATATATTCTCAAAAAGCAGAACTGAATATCCTTAAAGCCTTCACTTGATACTAGTGATTAAAAGCAAGCAAGGTGGGGAAACCTGGGTGGCTCAGTCATTAAGCATCTACCTTCGGCTCTTAGTCGTGATCCCAGGGTCCTGGAATCCAACCCTGCATCAGGCTCCCTGCTTAGTGGGGGGCCTGCTTCTCCCTCTACCACTCCCCCTGCTTGTGTTCCCTCTTTCTCTGTGTCTCTTTCTGTCAAATAAATAAATAAAATCTTAAAAAAAAAAAAAAAAAAAAAGCAAGCAAGGGACACCTGAGTGTCTTAGTCAGTTAAGCGTCAGCTCTTGATTTCAGCTCAGGTCATGATCTCAGCATCCTGGGATCGAGCCCTGCTTTCAACTCCACCCTGGGTGTGGGGCCTGCTTGAGATTCTCTCTCTTCCTCTGCGGCTCCCTGAGTTGAGCCTGTGCTTTCCCCACACCGCCCCACTGCCCCCCTGCCCCCCACCCACAAAATGTGTGCATGTTGGCAGCATATGTTTATGGATTTGAGACAAGGGAAGCAGAGCAGTAGAGACACATGTATTTGCTGGATTCCTACCAATTTTGTCTTCATTGCTATGAATTTCTAAATTAAAATAAATCTAGTTGTTCTGGGGATTATATAAGGAGAATAAAAACTATCTTGGGATACCTTCCTATGAAAACTACCACTTTAATACCCAGAAAAACATTTTATTTTCTGAGAATTACTACTATCAGCTAAAGGAGAACATGTTAACTTAAGTTCTGCTTTCTGCTAATATGTAAAATAATTCATTTATATTTAAAGCATCACTTATTATCTTAGTTTTTTTTTTTAAGCCATAGTTCATGACCTATCCTGATTAATACTGATGTTCAATGAACTTTAATCAGGTAAATAGAACATTTTCCATGGAAGCATTCATCTAATTCATGATTATTATGCCAGTAACAGACTCATATTTATGTTAGTAGCCTAGCCAATAGTATGTTCAATGAAATTTTAGATAAAATTAGGTAATCAGTGATTTATGGAAATTAAAATTGTGTCACGGTTTCAAAGGAATGAGGGAGGAAGGTCTCCAGACAGGTCCCTTTTAACTTCTTTTCTGGAACCTAGAAATAGAACCAAAAGAAACTCTGCAGGGATGACTAGTTTTTCTCCTGTATCTGTCAGCTGTAGGATACTTCTGTTTTTACTAATAGACTCCAGAAAGAGCATATTGGAATGGCCTGCAATTTTGTTTGTGGTTATAAAAATATATCACATAATGAGGGGCACATGGGTGGCTCAATCAGTTAAGTGTCTGCCTTTGGCTCAGGTCATGATCTCAGGGTCCTGGGATCAAGGCCTGTATCAGACTCTCTGCTCACCGGGCTCACCAGGAAGTCTGCTTTTCCCTCTCACCCTCTCTGTGCTCACTCTCTCTCTTCAAATAAATAAATCTTTTAAAAAATCACATAATTACAAAAGAGAGAGTTGAGTTCATATTTTTGTGAAGTGATTCATCTATTGAATGCTGTGAATTATTGTTTTCATGAAAGGATTCAGTTATATGTTAAGTATTAGAATTCTATGGATCTGAGTACCTATGAATGTTTGCACATGAATGAGTTAAATAGTAGGGCTATGAGTCTGTTCCTTTAGTCAGTATCATAAAGTCCATACCACATGCCTAGAACACAAGCATTTCCAAATGTCTATGTTTTTCCCTGGACAGAAACCCTCATATAATGTGAAATTTCAATCACTAAAATAATAATATACTTTTATTGGTGAATGAGAAAAGGGTACTTAGTACTTACAGTATATCATATCAAAATGTAAACTAAGCTAAATAATATATGTGCAACTCAATTTTTTTATCTAATTCATTTCAGCCCTATTTGTGTAAATACTAAATGGATCTAAACTTTTTTTTTTTACCTAAAGTTTAATATAAGAGTAGAATTATATATATACACATACATATATGTGTAATATATGTGTGTATAATATATATGTATACACACACATATATATACATATATGTATGTATATATATGTACCTTTTATGCTATGCAGTCTTAGTTCTTAGTTTGTGCTGCTGTGACAAACATTTCTCTACTTAGTTCTCATAGTTCTGGAGGCTGGAACCCTGATGATCTGGGCACCAGCATGCTTGGGGTTTTGGTGAAAGCCCCCTTCCTGGTTTATGAACAGCCAACTTCTCTTCGTATCCTCCTACTGGAGAGAGAAGGGGCTAGCTCTCTTCCTCTTCCTTATAATCCCATCATGGCATCTTCATTGGCATGACCTGATTATCTCCCAAAGACCCCTCCTCCAAAGAGCATCATATTAAGGCTTCAACATATTAATTTGTGGGAGGCACAAACATTCAGTTCATGGCTTATAAGATTTTCTCCATGTAATGATCTGTGTGTGTGTGTGTGTGTGTGTGTGTGCGCACATGCCCGTGTGTATTGTTACTGCTGTTCTGGTTATTGTTCATAGTACCCACTTAAATGTAGGCTCTGAGGGAGAATCCTTGTCTGTCTGCCTGACCCCAAGGCCCTAAAGTAAGCCAAGGCTTAATCTACAGCAAAATATGTATACAAAAATATTCCTATTTTCTTTATGTTATAGATTTTTCTGCCATCAGATCAGGTTTCAGAGATAGGTGATATTTTAGGTATTGCTTACTATATTTGGGGATCCCTGAGCTTAATCTTTAATAGCATAAGAAATGAGATTGTGGACCCAAAGAAAAACAGACATTTGATGGAAATGTACTACCATGGAACCACAGAAATAATGTTAAAAATGTAAGAAAAAGATCTTGAGAAATCATTTTGTTTACTCTGATAATATGAATTTAAAGATGACAGTATTAATTTTTAATGATAAGTCTGCCTTTAAAAGGTTTTAAAATTTAGCTTTTCAAGTGTAAAAACATGTAATAAATATGGGGCCAGAGAACTGAGATTCAGGGAGTCTAATTGATTAAAGATATGAAGAAGGATTCCATATTGTGTCAGAAGAAATAAGACCAGATTATAAGAAGAATTTAATAGATGTGACCAAGAGTGAGACAAGAAATAAAATAATAGATTTTCTGAATGTGTAGTTTAATTCTTTCATGACTATAAAAATAGTTTTTACTTATTAACTTTTGTCGTAACGAATTCACTCATTCATTAAATAACTATCTTATTAAAGTTTTACTTGATTCCAGAAGTTTCTCAAGGCATTGGCAATACATCCGTTAGACAAACAGCTGGCCTGAATTCAACTTTTCCAGATAGCAGATTTGCAAATTACATGGAGATAGTGCTGATGATGACAGGAACGATTGCTAGATTATTTCAGGGTAAACTAAGTTAGCAGAAATGAATAGATGGCAATACTTGAGGGCATATAAAATAATCACTACTATCACACACACACATCATTACATGGAGAAAATAACAGAGGGATGTAAATGAGAGTAGTAAGACCCAGTTAGATGGGAGAGTCAGGAAACTGTTCCTTGAGCAGATGGAATTTCATTTATGTCCTAGAGGGTGGAAGGGGGAGCCATCCTTGCCAAGAGCCAAAGGAAGCAAATTTCAGGCAGAGGGAGAAAAGAGTCAATTTCTGGAGGTGAGGAAGGCTTTGGTGAATGAGGTCTAGTGTGACTAGAGTCTTGGGAGTGAGAGAGTGGCTCAGAAAGGTTTTGGACAGGATGTAGCAGCAAGATCACAAACAGCTTTATTAAGCCATAAATAGGAGTTTAGATTGATTCTAAAATAATTGGGAAATTCATTAGAGAATTGTAAACTGGGGAGTGACATCTGATTTATATTTTTAAAGGAGCACTCTCTCATGTTGAGAATGAGACAGAAAGACAAGAGAAGAAGCAGGGAAACCAACCAAAAACCTAGCCAGTGAATATTTATTGAGCACCTACCATATGCTTGACAATAGTTAAGTTTTGGATTACACCGTGATTATCTACAATAGATTTATAAAGGTCAATCAGAACAACGGCAATGGGAAATGTTGTAGAGAGAAGTCATTTTGTCCTTGTAATATGTATATCATGGTGACAGGGGGAAAACTCTCCCTTTCGTGCATGATATTTATTTGCAGGTCTGTTGCAGCTAAATTGGAAGGGAAAGGGAAACTGACAAGGAGCAATGGAAGAGTGAAAAAATGCTATGCATTTTTCTATCATGGCACTATCAAAGTGCCTTATCTTCTAGGGCATTGGTAAGCTTCTGCAAGTTTAATCACTGCCTTTGATAAACTCAGAAGAGCACTTATGATCAATGGCCATCTAGGGAGATTTTTTTACCCATTTATCATCATACCCACAGACCCCAGAATGATGTTTTATGTGAGAAAATGTGCAAATTTTTAGATGACTTAATGTTAACTACACTCTATTTATCATAGCTTTGTGCTGATCGGTTTTGTGATTATTAGGAGAAATAAGATTTTTCAGGGGAAGCATAAATAATGTAAATAAAATGGAATTATATTTTCATTCCAAAATATTCATATTACCCTTAACATATATGCACGTTTATATTGTTAATCTTTCCAAAAAAAAGTGTTCAGTGTCTATCAAAGCCCTTTTCCCTCTTTGGCATAAGAAAAGTATCTTTTAAAAAAATTCTTAAGTTAGTGGCAAGAAGCAAGAACAAGGAGGGAATAGGCTAACATAAATAATTGCATGGAGAACGTCACACATAAGTAGATTAATGTGCGGCATTTCCTGAAGTTCAAAAGTGTCAAGAATTTGGCAAAACAAGCCCTTATTTATCTATGTAAAAATGTACATGTTACCATTGTTTAAATCTAGCTGTTCCCTTCAGCTCTCCCTGAACAACACAGGAGCAATAAGTGATAGGTGTAGATAATATGAATGGATAACTCTAATCCTTTAAGGATTTAATCTTACATGGAAAGTTGCAGCAATTTTTTATTGCCTGCAGAAGTGACTTATGTGCAAGGAAAGCAGCACAGCTGAACAGGGAGAGAAAAGAACCAAGGAGAAAACATAGGTGATTATATGTGTCATTTTTTAAATTACCATATCTTCTTAGAGTGTGCTTTATTAGTGTTGTGACAATTGGCATCACCGGAGAGGTTTTGTTTTGTTTTGTTTTTTTCAGCATTAATTGTAAACTAAGCATTTCAGAAATTCTTCTGCTTACTTTGTATAGGATAGGACTTGTCATATTTCATTATGCTCTTTTATCTCTTTGTGTATGTGTGTATATGTGCACTTTTTCTTTGTTTCCTAAATTCTAAGAATAGATGCATTCAAGTATGAATTTCACTAAGATAAGTTTTTGCAAACTTAACGCAATTTCCCTCTGGCTGCCTTTATAAAAAATGATGGATTATATCTTCACGTACCCCTCAGCCCTAAAGTCTAAGTTGTTTTAAAAAGAAAGAATTTAAAACCAGAAGCCCAAGAAGGGTTGGTTTCATAGGTTTTTGGTGTTACTTTTCTAACTCCCCCAAACTCCTCTGACTCTCAGGTTCTACTACCTACTTTTTTTTCTACTTGTCTAAAAAGTATAAAAAAATAAAAAAAGAAGAAGAATATTTCTTATGCCTGGATAATGTCATCCCACCTCACATTCAAAGCTACCAAATTCTGCTTTTCTGCCTTTTCTATTGATTTTCATGTTTCATTCCAAATGGATAAGCAGACACAAGAACTTGCAGCACCATCATTATTTTTGGTAGATATCTACCAGATGATTCCCACTTGTGGGCTCGTGTGTGCAGTAAGACGGTGAATGCTTGCCTCCCAGATACGTGGCAAGAAGGATATGGAAGAATGGGGGGGTATGCCTGACCCATAAATATGTGTTTTCTAGAATGTCATTTGATATTCTAGCAGCTTATACTTCCTCCCTTTTGAGTTGATGCTCTCATCATTTCCTTCTGAACAAAAATTACTTGTCATCAATTATTTCATTCTGACTGGCCTTCCCATATGAAGTAAAGAGTACATACTCATTGATCGTTTCTAGCTGAATCCTAACCATTGAGTCTTGATTGTGTTCATAATTTTATGTTTACCTTCCTTTGTTACAAGCAGAATACTTTGTTCTTCATCACATATTCTTCGTGTACAGACAACGGAGACCATAGACAGCTTCCCTGAAGCCCTTTCCTGTTATATTATCATATAAATTACTGGGCATGTCTGCCTTGATTATAGTTTCTTCATCATTCCCATATCCTTCTTGGTATCTGGTTGTATAATTTTATCTGGGACTTTTTTTCCCCTCATTCTGATTCTAATTTAGATCTGAGTCTTACTGATGAAACTGGCAAGTCTCCAGGCAGGCATTTTCTTTCTGCTCTTCATTAGAAGCTCTCAGGTACCCTAGCCAAGTGCCTATCACTCTGTGTTTATTCATGGGATCAAAAGCCAAATCACATTAAGTGCTGCCAGCTAGCAATTTAGCCAGAAAGTCACACCCCACAGCATCCTTTATCTTTCAAAGTTCCAACTTTCATTGAAAGTGAAGATAAAAATGCCACCTGTGTCCCAAGGTTCTTCATATCCCAAAAAAGGACACAGTAAAGATGGGGTCCCAATTTTGTCTTCGACCAGGGCACGTTTATAGGATGTCTTTAGACTTCTAAAGTATGATATACACTATCTCAGCCCCTTAAAAATGGTCATTGAAAAAAAAAATGGTCATTGAAATCTACAATCACTATCCTGGTTTGTCAAATGAGAAGATCGGTGAAGTACTGAAGTGATTTGCCCAAGGCCCCACAGACCGTTAAAGGCAGGAAAGATTCAGTCTGGCTTCCGTGCTCATCTTCATTTCCAGAAACTGTCTTTTCAACACAGAAATGGTTCCCAATTTCTTTTTCCTGTCAACTATCATTTATCTTTTCCATTTCACCTACAGATGGCATCTTTTGAGACATTTTTCTTTCAAACCTCATGTATTCAGTTAGGATTAATTTCCCACTTTTGCTCTTCAATGTATAACTTGTAATCAGAAGTTCTGTGGGATGTGAGCTAATAAAGGTTAAAAGGTAAATAAACCCAACCAAAATCCATGAATCTTGATATTTACATTAGTCTTTATATGAGAAATGTAACATTTTTTGGTACTTTTTAAATGTTTTGAAAGTCTCAGGGACTTTGTTTCTAACCTGGGGTACCTGAGTCGCCTACTGCTGACCCTGGCAGCAATGTGTTAACTATGATCACATATAATCAATTGATATGAATCATGGAATTAAAAGATGTGATTTGTATAATGTTTTATCCAGCATATAAGTTAGAAATGTGAAATATCTTAGGTGAGGGAAAGTCAGAAATTACTCAGAAGATAGATTTCACAAAAATTCTCAGCAGAGCTGAAATACCAACTGTGTATATGACTTGGGCAAATCCAAGTGTCTGACTGAATTTTAATAGTTTCTGTTCTTCTTTTTCTAGTGAACTTCTTATAGTAAAATGACATTGTGGAGGGTCTCCTAACTTGGACTCTATGCCAATAGGCAAATCCCTAGAGACTGTAAATGACAAATACATAGTGCTAATCAATCAGAATCTGGTTTCCCACTGAAACCAGCTGTCATAACAATCCTTGTCAACAGAGCACTCTAGAAAGCCACAACTTATCCATGAGGTTGGCACAAGAACTCATCTATATTGTTTATCCCTGTATTGTAAGTATCACTAATTTTGTATTGATGTCAATTTTGTGATACAAGTTTACATAGACTTGTAAACTTGTCTATGTAAAGAGACAAGTTAATCCTCATTGCTACTTCTACCCATCTATTGATATTTTGAGGAAAAGTATGATTTCCTGTCATCTACTGCTGCATATTGAACGACCCCAAAATATAGTAGCTCAAAACAAAAACATTCATTTGCTCATGGATTTGCAGTTTGGGCAGGGTTGGGGGCAATGGCCCATTTCTGTTTCACATGGCGTCAGGTGCAGCAGCTCAACCTGGAATGAAGGAGCCCCTTTATAAAGGTTTCCTCTTCCCTGACTGCCAAGGTGATGAGCTCGTCTGGTCTTGGTTCCTCTTTGCTGGGCTCTCTCCAAACACCCCTTCAATAGGTCCCCTCTATGGGACCTCTTCATAGGTCTCTCATAGTCTGTTTCTTTGTGCTTCTCTGTGATTCACTTGGCTAATTCACCATGATATTTTTACCTTGGCCTAAGAGATGAGAGATGAGAAAGTATAATTTGTTGTGGTGGCCACTACCTATTTAGTCTTCAAACATTTAGCCCTCATTCACCAAACTTCTTGCCAGACAGGAAACTAGGAATGATGTAATTCCTATATTGATTCATTTATTTCTATGTAAACTATAAAACTTTAGTGGATAAAATGACCATCTGCAAAAACATTCCAACTATACACTTCTGAATGTATGTTTCTTGAAGACTTTGAAACTTGAAACTATGTTTCTTGAAGACTTTGAAATCTTGAAGATTTTGAAACTTTAATCTGTATATGCTGGAACAAAACCCAGGTTTTTGTGATTCTATGTGTATATATATATATTCATTCATTCACAGGAAAAGTTACGACAGATAATAGTGACAAACTGGTAGAGAAAAATACATGTATGGCCCATAAGAATGTTTTACACATAGGAGATTTGGGCTATTATAGGTATATTGTTAATATAAATTATTAATTTATATTAATATATATTATATAAGTTATATATTATATAAATACATATTTATACTGTATATTATATATATTCTATATAATATAAATATTAATTATATTAACAAAATGTTGTTAATATAAATGAATTTGTTTTATAGCTTTTGCATTATATTATCTATTTCTGTGCTGAAAGAGGTGATATTTTTTTCTCCCTTTGTTCTCTCTACCTAAGATTCGTACATTATAAGCTATTTCATATGCTGTTTTATAATTAACAAGACATTTGAATACATTCTTTTCAGCACACTTAATTTTGGGCTTCAGGTTTTATACATTTGACTGGCAGATCTCTTCCAGAAAACAGTTACAATGTTACAGTTACAATGTTGAAGATAGAGAATTCCAGTTACAATGTTGAAGGTAGAGAATCAAAAATGCAGTGATGTCATCTGTGTGTGTGGAATAGATATATGTAAACACACACACTTTTTATTCCCCCCCAGGAGGGAAATGTTCTTCTCTCTCGTGAAGAAAACTCATGTATAGGTTAAGAGAAGGACCTTTCTTGGTGGGCAGAGTAGATGACTGGCTACGTGCTTAGCTTCCTGTCTGGAAAGAAGCTTGATGAAATATGGCTAAATATCTGAAAACTGGAGAGACAGCCACTGTAACAAGTCATACTGCCTGTGTCTTTAGGATGGTCATCAAGGGGGGACACCTGGATGTCTCAGTGGGTTAAAGCCTCTGCCTTCCACTCAGGTCATGGTCCCAGGGTCCTGGGATGGGGCCCTGCATGAGGCTCTCTGCTCAGGAGGAAGCCTGCTTCCTCCTCTCTCTCTCTCTGCCTGCCTCTCTACCTACTTGAGCCTCTGCCTTCAGCTCAGGTCATGATCCCAGTGTCCTGGGATCTAGCCGCGCATCAGGCTATCTGCTCAAGCAGGGAGCCTGCTTCCCCCTCTCTTTCTGCCTGCCTCTCCGCCTACTTGTGATCTCTCTCTGTCAAATAAATAAAATCTTAAGAAAAAGATGGTCATCAAGGAATCCAAATATTACACTTACCATCTTATACTTCTGCCTTCGGGGATTATTTGTCAGTAAGTTTAGGATTAATAATACACTAAGTTCCTATCAGCTAACAAATGATTGAGTTAGAAGAAAAAGCCCTAAAACAAGATACAGAATGATGTCAAAAGTGACTTCTTTCACTTTATGGAAGACAGATACTAATGACCTATATGAACACTCAGGGGAATTCAATATTTTGACTGTGCTTTAAAATGATGTTCTTGAAGGGGCGGGGGATGGGAGGTTGGGGGCACCAGGTGGTGGGTATCAGGGAGGGCACGCATCGCATGGAGCACTGGGTGTGGTGCATAAACAATGAATATTGTTAACTCTGAAAAGAAATAAAAAAAAAAAAAAGTTGTTCTTGAAATCATTGTTGATTGTTTAGAGAGACCAACATTATTTTGAAACACAGTGTTGATTACTTCGAGAGGATACTGCCTACAGAAATTGTATCGAAGGGCCACTGTCGTCAGCTCCCAACGGTGCTTAATCCGCAGGTTGTTTTTCAGTTCTAACCCATTGCTGACCTCATACCCCCCACCAAGGGACTTTTTTTGAGCCATTTCTTCCGAACACTTGTACAATTTGCCCAGAAAGGAGCAGCATAAACAATATTTTCTCTGTCTCCTAAGTTTCTGGTGACATATTAATGCCTTTGGGATATTTTAGTGCTCTGGGCAACTGTTTTTGTTGTTGTTGTTGTTTTTTAACCCAGGTCAGTCTACAAAATAAGGGCCAAATTGCTTTATATAAGAATCAATACCCTTCAAAATCTGTCTCCGTTTGTATTTCCAAATTAATCTTCTGCTCCTAATCCATCTTGCACTCTCTGCTTTAACAATTTTTTAACTCATGGTTGGTTTGTTTTCTGATGTACTTTTAACTGGTTGGTTTCCATGTCCCGATCTTTTGCACATGCAAGTTTTGAGCTTAGAATGCTGCTACCCCCTAGAGTTTACCATGAAAAATAATTCAGTCCGAGGTGACAGTTCTGAACAATTTTCTTCAACTGTGTATCCCCTTTGGAGAGTTGGTTTTGCCTTTTACTTTGCTATTTTATTACCTTGTACATATCTTAATAAGAGCAGATAGTAAAATGTTCCCTAATATTTAATTTACTTTAAAGTTTCTTTAAAGAGGACTAGGTTATCTTTATATTGCCATAAGCTACAATATGATTGGTGCTCAATAAATATGAATGAATTGGGTTTGCTAATGGATGACCTTTACCCAAGAGTATTTAACACTTGGGTGGTTGAGAATTCTAAAGAAATCCTTGAAAACATGATAGAAATTCTCGGTCACGCTGCCGGACTTAGGAGGAATTTCCCCTTGCCTTAGGTAACCATATGCTCCTAGGTTGAAACTGTTACAACATACATCTTTGGTATTTATACTGTGCATGGAGTCATACGTATAGGGAATAGCTTTTCCTTCTTGTATTGCAGCACAATTTGTACTATAGTGAGAGAAGAACACGTGATTCTAACTCTAAAATTTTAGCTGTAAATTAACGTCTTCAAGAAATTTACAATTTATCCAACTGTGTTAGGCTTTTATTTTTCTTTCTTTCAAGTCATCCTTTACACTGAAAAGTCTTCCAGATCATAATAATTCTGACTGATTTTTACTGAGATCCGCCATTATTTAAAGGCCCTAATAATGAGGAAGGATGCTATAGATGGAAGCGTTGAGTACAATTAAACCTCGTAACCAATTTGTGTATCTGTAGTCATAAAAATACAACATTGACACACTTTGATATAAATGAATTTAGAGCAATTTGGAAATATATAAAGTTATTTCTAGATGAAAGAGACTAAGGACACATGTAATTTCCAAGAGAAAAAAAAATTCTTTTTTGAAAAGTATAATGTAGGGGCACCTGGGTGACTCAGTGGGTTAAAGCCTCTGCCTTCGGCTCAGGTCATGGTCCCAGAGTCCTGGGATGGAGCTCTGCATGAGGCTCTCTGCTCAGTGGGAAGCCTGCTTCCTCCTCTCTCTCTCTCTGCCTGCCTCTCTACCTACTTGAGATTTCAAATAAATAGATAAAATCTTAAAAAAAAAAAAAGAAAAAAGAAAGAAAAGTGTAATGTAGTGAGGTATCCTCAAATTGTTCATATTTCAAAAGTTAACCTATAATATCCTGGTTCCAAAAGACATGATCAAAACTCTTTTGGCAGAATCAATTCCCATTTCCACATTAGTGGTTGTAACTATTAAGCATAATCAGATTTACTAAAGTGCTGTGAAGTATTTATCAGAAAATGTTGCATTTTCACAACTGCTGGAGATTTGGGTATGAGTGAAGAATTCTAAGTAAGACCGTGGATGATCAGTTTGCTTCCTCCAAAAACTGAGTTTTTCTCTCCAACATAAGATCATTTATTGGGATAAATTATAATCTGAAATGCCATAAATACGGATAACTTCAGGCCTGAGAGACAAAATGCACTTCAAGAGTGAGGGAATAGGTGAAGAATCGCTTTAGAAATCACACTGATTAGTTTACATATCCAACATAAATAACTTCATTTGCTAGTCTGTGGTTTTCTATAATTACAGCAAATAAGAGGCTCATTTACTGTCACTCCACTCATCTCTTACCTACACGTACACTTCCAGGAATGCCTACTTCTTGCTCCTGCAGGAATGACTTCTTGTTTCTCTAACTTTCGACTGCATGACACTTACCCATCCCTCATGTTGAAAGCCATTTCTTATCTCCCCTAGAAAGCCTTGCTAATCCCCTGACACACATACAGTTTAGGTACATAATTTTCGCCAATTTTCCATTATCTTGTAAATATCTATCTCCACATTTAACATGTTGCATTATAATTATGATCTTTTGTGGTAATTGGAACTATCGAAGACTAGACTATATCTTCTAGAATACAATTTGTTGACTTACTGACAAACCAAACATCAAATTGACTAGAAACTAAACTCAGCAAAGTGCAATAAGAAAATATAATCTTTTGCTTAACAACTCTGATAATGGGGTTAATTGTCTTAATTTCTTCCACCAAAGTATAATTTTAATAAAGTAAAATATAACTTACAGGCAAACATAAAATAAACACTAGTCAAAGATTTATTTAAATGATTAATTAACAAGGGGACCCTCAAGATAGTAAAACCAGGCTGGGATTCATTTAAGGAGTTAGATGTATAGACAGTATTAATGAATTTATATATACAAAGATAATATTTTGGGATGAGATATAAAACTGGGCCATATTGGGATGCCTGACTGGCTTAGTCAGTGGATCATGAGACTTTTGATCTCAGGGTTGTGAGTTCTAGCCCCACATTAGGTGTAGGAATTATTTAAAAATAAAATCCTTTAAAAAATAAATAAAACTGAGCAGTATCTAGCAGAGAAATAAACCATGAACTTTCAGGCTTGCTGTTCCATTGGACAGAAATTAGTTTCATATACTTCATAAGTAATTCACTTAATTAAGAGTGTGTCTCCACTAGACAAAACTCTACCAGGCACTCTCTTATTCTCAACCCCATCAGAAATGTGGAATAACCTGATATAGAGGAAATCAAGCAAAGTCACATTGAGATAATACCCATGACCTATTTTACCTATTTTCAAAGCTAATTTTGATGGCCCTTCTTATTGTTTAAAATAAGGGTCTCAAAATCAAATGCTAACACACATCAGAAGGCAGTTGAGGTCCTGGAATGAGGTGATCCGTTTGTGAATTCGAAGTCTAGCATTGCCAAATATGCCTGTGTTTTAAGAAATTCCTAATATCAGAATTTCAGTGTAAACACTTACAATTTTTTTTTTCCTTTGGGTAAATAACCAGCAGTGGTAGAACACTTACAGTTTTTAAATGTTGGTGGTAAATTAAAAATATTTTAGAACACTGGGTCAAACAGTCTTGTTGTGGTTTGTGAAGATTTGGGAACCAGCAGTCTGTGATCTCTGCAGGAGAATTCAACATTAATAAAGCTTTCCTGCTCAAACTGAGTTTCACACATTGATTTCTTGGTTGGTACACATAACAGACTTTTTTTTTTCTTGGCCTTTAGGAAACACCTCTGCCCTGGAAACCTTTGCAAGACAAAGCTTCCCCTTACAAATTTGTCTCTACTCTTTCTTAGTACTTATCAGTGATGACATTTTCTACTAGGGTAGTATCTCCAAAAGTCAATAGCCCTACCCACCCACCCCTCAGAATCAATTGACCATAGTGAAATTTTCAAATCAGGCTCATTATTTCAAGTCTATAAAAGATACAGTTGTGGAAGTTTATGTTTGTAAGAATTTTATATTTCCCAGGAGATTAGGGAAGAAAAAGTTTAAGTTCATGCCTCAATTTTCTCCTGTAATACACACACACACACACACATACATAGACACACATACACCTGTGGGTGTTTGTGTGTGTGTGTATTATATATAAAGTTTTGCTCCTATATTATTAATCCTAGTATTAGTGAATATCAATTATAAACAGTTTGAGACATATAAAATTCATTAGCATTCCAAAAATGAATTAGAGCTGCTATTAAATAATGGTTCTTAAAATTAATAATATAATAATGTACATGAAAGTCCTAGTACTCCTTTTGAAAGATCAGTAAAAAAATTGAGATGAAAAATTAACTATAAACTCTATATAGCTTATTGATGATTCAGAAATGTTCTTCTATTTTTTAGTACAAATGAATACTATTTTCTGAAGGTTTAGGGATTTATGGGATAAAAAAATATAGGAGCTATCCACTGTGGCTGAAATTAGCCAGAAAGGTATAATTGTACAAATATTTGTATTCATTTCCATTTGTTTCATAGTAAGTATAAAAATAAAGAACAAAGATGTAACTCAGGAGTAGGATCTAGGGCAAATATGCATGAACCAAAATTCTCAAGATACAGAACATGTATTTGGTTTTCCTGGTTTACTGAGAATTTCAAGCACATTATTTTAAATCAGTTGTGCTATTGGTATTTTTTTTTAATTTTTAAGTTTTTATAAACATATATTTTTATCCCCAGGGGTACAGGTCTGTGAATCACCAGGTTTACACACTTCACAGCACTCACCAAAGCACATACCCTCCCCAATGTCCATAATCCCACCCCCTTCTCCCAACCCCCCTCCCCCCAGCAACCCTCAGTTTGTTTTGTGAGATTAAGAGTCACTTATGGTTTGTCTCCCTCCCAATCCCATCTTGTTTCATTGATTCTTCTTCTACCCACTTAAGCCCCCATGTTGCATCACCACTTCCTCATATCAGGGAGATCATATGATAGTTGTCTTTCTCCGCTTGACTTATTTCGCTAAGCATGATACGCTCTAGTTCCATCCATGTTGTTGCAAATGGCAAGATTTCATTTCTTTTGATGGCTGCATAGTATTCCATTGTGTATATATACCACATCTTCTTGATCCATTCAGCTGTTGATGGACATCTAGGTTCTTTCCATAGTTTGGCTATTGTGGACATTACTGCTATAAACATTCAGGTGCACGTGCCCCTTTGGATCACTACGTTTGTATCTTTAGGGCAAATACCCAGTAGTGCAATTGCTGGGTCATAGGGCAGTTCTATTTTCAACATTTTGAGGAACCTCCATGCTGTTTTCCAGAGTGGCTGCACCAGCTTGCATTCCCACCAACAGTGTAGGAGGGTTCCCCTTTCTCCACATCCTCGCCAGCATCTGTCATTTCCTGACTTGTTGATTTTAATAAACTCCTCTTACTGCCTAAGGAAATAAAACTTGTGAGTTTGTGTGTGTGTATGTAAATGACATTTATTGATTGTGTAATATATATATCATCTGATGTATAGATACATATGGTATATATATATATATCATATATATGGTATATACATATCAGAACACATGTATTTTCATTTTTATGGTAGCTCATCTCAAAGATAGCCCCCATTAATCCACACTTGCTGGTCTTCATGACCATGTGAGGTGCTCTACTGCACTCCATCTATGACTTTCTTCAGCTATTAGAAAGCAAGGCCAAGAGAAGTGGCACTGTGCCCTTCCTACATCTAAACCTTCAAAGGACTTGACCTCTTCTACTTTTGTGTCTTGGGAATCCCTGACAGCTAATATTACAAAATCTGCCTACTCTGCTGGTGAGACCATATGAAAGAAGGAGACCACAAGAAATAAAGAAAGAAAGGAAGGAAGGAAGGAAGAAAGAAAGATAGACACATACCTGCCAAAGCACTAAAGCATATGAAAATATGATTGAGGATGTCTTAGGTCTTCTCAGTCATGCCCAAATCCCTGATTCACAGAATAATGAGAAGTAATAAAATGGAAAAATGGTTGTCGTTTGAAGCCTCCAAATTTTAGATAGTTTGTTGTATAGCAATAATCAAAACACTCTGCTTTCCTCAAAACTAATATTTCCAGATTTACCGACACACCATTAAAGATCAATTATATCAGCATCGCAAAGCTATTTTGAGGATTTGTCTAGAAAAAGCATTGAATAGCAGTTATATCAGAAAATACTTTATAGCAGCAATGTCCACAGTAGCCAAACTATGGAAAGATCCTAGTTGTCCATCAACCGATGAATGGATAAAAAAGATGTGGCAGCTATATATACAATGGAATACTATGCAGCCATCAAAATAAATGAAATCTTGCCATTTGCAATGATGTGGATGGAACTAAGGGATATTACACTGAGTGAAATAATTCAATCAGAGAAAGACAATTATCATATGATCTTCCTGATATGAGGAATTTGAGAGGCAAAGTGGGGGTTTTGGGGGAGAGCGAAGGAAAAAATGAAACAAGATGGGATCTGAAGGGAGACAAACCATAAGATACTCTTAATCTCACAAAACAAACTGATGGTTGCTGGGAGGAAGGGAGTGGGGAGAGGGGGGTTGGGTTGTGGATGTTGGGGAAGGTATGTGATATGGTGAGTGCTGTGAAGTGTGTAAGCCTTACGAGTCACAGATGTGTACCCCTGGGGCAAATAATACATGATATGTTAATAAAAATAATTAGTAAAAGAAATAAATAAAAATAAATTAAAAAAAAAAGAAAAAGAAAACACTTCCCTTGTTTCACTGCAGTGTTTGGCCAGTTATTTTTTATTTGGGTTGTTTTTCACTTCTTGCCCCTGTCTTGGACACCCCCCTAAAAACCAACTTTGTCCAATCATCTGTCATCTTTTCATGGTAAACCAGTGAACACAATGGAATGAGCTGCTTATTAGAACTCTGTATAGGACACGAGGCTCTTTCCTTCATTCCCAGATTCTTAAAACATCATCTCCCCCAGTTTCTTCCAGTCTCTGTCTTTGTTCAGTTTTCCTCAGATTTGTCTGTGTTTCATCTTTTCTAGAGAATGTTGGTCTTTCCCGAAGGTCTGTTCTCTGTTTTCTCTTCTCGTTCCACACATTGTTCTTCAACAAGTTTTGGGTCCACAGCTTCAGCCACATGCCACTCACTTCCCAGGTCCCACCTGCTTTCCCGTTCCTTCTGCTCAGCTCTAGAACCACGTACCCAGTTGCCTATAGGGTGAGTTTATTGGACTTTATTCACGGTCCTGAAACTGACATACTCAATTAGAATGCATCCTCATTTTTCATCATGCCCCAGGCCAGACCCTAAATCTGTTCTATTCAGCACTGCATGCTTAGATGTAAAGCATGCAGTCACATTAGCCAGAATCCAGATTGATTCTTGACTTCTGTCCCTTTCACTCTCCCACATGGAACTTGTATTCTGTGACTCTTGTTTTAAATTTGCAACTAGAAATTGGGCTTACTTTTAACCTAATTACTCCAGATAAGATAGGGTGGCTTGTGGCAGAGAATGCACAACTGTCCATAATTGAGTTATGTTCTTCATGCATAACTCTGTGGAGTCTCCAACCAACTCCAGATAGAAGTGTGAAGGAAGAGTGACCAGAAAAGCTAAGGCATCAGGCAGGTCCTCTGCTGGAGGTTTTCTTTGACTCGGTAATAGACAATCAACCATACCTAGAGGACCCTGAGTGAGTGAGAAGCAAAAAATAGCAATGGGAATTTTGTCAAGATCTAGCACCCATAATAGGTTCTCAGCAACCTGTTCTATGTAATAGTGCATTGTAAGAGCAAAGTGGTACCATTTGTGGGAGCTTTTGAATATTAACCAGCACCTGATCCATAAAAGGTAGATGTGCCTGTGTTGATGGGTAAGGGAAAGGTTAGATGAAAACAGTCACTTTAATATAATTCAGATTACTCTCAAATAACCAAATCAGTTATATTTTTATTTAGTATTTAATTATATTTCACAAATAAATAACTCAGCCTATAATTTTAGTACCTCTTAAATGACTTTTCAAAACTAAACTAAACTAAAATAAAAATGGGGATTAAGCATCCTGTCAGGAACTTGCTAGCTACCAGGATATTTTCTAATCCTGTCCCATAACATACTCAATTACCAAGTCCTATTAATTCTGTTACCACAATACTTACAGAATAGATCTAATGTTCTCTATCTTTCTATGTTAGTTTAAGTCCTATTAGGGTCCACCACAAATTAATTGAATAATTTCCTAAATAGTTTTTCTACTTCTAGTCCTGACCATTTGCAGCCAACTTAACATTAGAGATCTTTCCAAAAATGTAATATATTCATGTCGCCAACCCTTTATTGTCCTCTCCATCATCCCACTCCCAGTAACTCTAAGCCCTTCAGTTCTCCCTGGAATAAAATCCAGATTTCTTTGAATGTCAGATAGCACTTTATTTACTTAGGCCGCAGCCTAAGAAGATGAATCTTATCAACTGATACCATCCATATCCCCCCCAACCCTTTCCACCATCCTTTCTGATTACCTTCCCCCTCTACACACATTCACACACCTCCCGCATCTCATCTGCTCAACTTCTGCGTTTCTCTCCAGACTTCCCTGAGGCAGAAGCTCTGTCAGTTTTCTCAGAAGCTTGTTTGGAACTCACTGAGAGCTCTATGCAAACTGCTCTCCACACACATGGTACCTGTTGAATTTCATTATGCTCATGTGCTTACTTGGCTCTCACGTCTACCTGCACTGAGGCTCTTGGGAATCTAGACAGTCTTACCCATTCGGTGCTTAGCATAATTCCTGTCAATAAGAGACACATAATAAATATCCACTTATTATTCATTGGACAAATAAATCTCCTAATCTCTGAATAAAGTGTGTTATTTTGCATTCTAAAAGTACCTTTCAGAAAACATAGAACCTAATAACAGTTATTCTGATTAAAATAGTGATAATAATAATAATAATAATAACATTGCTTTATTTCTGGGCCTATTATGTCAACAGTCTGAAAGAATAGAAACTATTTTTGAAGATAGCACACTGAAACTAAAATACAGGAAAATCCTTTTAGTGCAAACAGCAGCTACTTACCAAAATATAAATAGATCAATAATACAGAGAAAATAATTCTCTATTGTGCTTAATTCACCCAAGCCTTAGCAATTATCACTGAGTAAAAGCCACATGCCCAATTAAGTGTTGTATTTCCATAGAAAACAAAATAAACAGAAATTATTTCCAGATGTTGCCGAAGAATAAAAATCTCATCTATAGGAACTTTTATACTCTGGTCTCAGAAAAAAAGGAGAAGCAATTAAATATAGCTTTCTTTTTTTTTTTTTTTTAAGATTTTTTTTTTTTATTTATTTATTTGACAGACAGAGATCACAAGTAGGCGGAGAGGCAGGCAGAGAGAGAGGAGGAAGCAGGCTCCCTGCTGAGCAGAGAGTCCGATGCGGGACTCGATCCCAGGACCTGAGATCATGACCTGAGCCGAAGGCAGCGGCTTAACCCACTGAGCCACCCAGGCGCCCTAAATATAGCTTTCTATATAATTTCTCAGATGATCTGAATAGATGAGCACCCAGGGAGAGAACTGGCCAAATTACAGTTTATCGATATTGTGAATAATTGAACATGCAATGTATGTTCTAGAAAATGAAATCTGACTTAAAACTGAAAAATAAAATCAAAACCAGAGAGATGAAATAAACAAAAATACTTCCTAAAATTATGTCTTTGCTCTTGAATCTTTTATGAAATTTTCAATAGAAAAAGCTTCAAGTGAAATATTCAATGAGTATTTTGAGTGAGTACTGAAATGTGGGGACTTGGATGCTGAAAACTAAACGGTGGAGTCAGTTGTATGAAATGCTTGACAAAATATCAGTGTTCTAAAATCAATGATTTGAAAAAAAAGAATAATTGGATAATTTATTCTCCTGCTTTTTGCAACATGAACTTCAAGGAAATATATTTAGTGTTCTTTGAGCCCTTTCAAGTTTTGTGCATTTGAGTTCTATTTTTCCTTCTTTCTCTCTCCACAATTGTTTGGCATTATAGAACATTTTATCATTTTCACCGAATTAATATCAACTTATTTTCTCCCATAGATTTTTATTTTCATAGTCCACTATTTCCGGAACATTTTCCTTTCTTTAATATTTATACTAAAGTATGTACCATGTTGGCTAACATTTGCTAAAGTAAATACATCTGGGTACAGACATGGCTTTCAAATGTATATTTAAATATTTTAAAGTGAAGTAGACTATGTCTACTTTAAATATTTTAAAGTGAAGTAGACTATGTCTACTTTACACAGCAGAATGGATATTATGAACTATATTAATCTAATCACATATCAAAAAGCAAATAATTAAATAGAAAATGTAGACTGATGGCTGGACCACAATTAATTTTACCTATTTTCAGTGGGATCATAAGAGACCGGGATTAAGGGTTTGGACACATTTTCATCAGTTCCACATCGCTACAACATCCAAGACGATGGGATGGTTCATGGCCTTGTGTCATGAAGCAGGTAATGGTCCAGTTCTGATGAAGCCAAACTTCCTTGTGCCAAGTGTTTATGGGCCACACAGAATATGACCAAATATCAGTCCTTGAGGAATTGAATAAAATCCTGTATTGCATCATACATAGTGGATCAATGCCTAGAATCAATGCCTAGATGATGACACCGTTTCATGGCTATAAATGCCATCGCTCCTCTGAAAATCTTCATGTTTATAATTAGACCAGATCTCTTTCCTAAATGCCAGACCTGTTTAGTCATCTGCATACTTGATCATTCCGATTCAATAATCTTCTCGATTTAATGTTAATTGTCAATTTTCTGACTCTCCCCAACAACAAAAAATGGAACAGAAACCAGCTCCTGCCCAGTTTCCCCTCAAGTTAGCCCAGGCTGCTGTAACAAATTGCTGCAGACTGGGTGGCTTTAGACAACACATATTTTATTTCTCAGAGTTCTGGAAGCCAGGGAGTCCAAAATCAAGATGCTGAATGATTTGGTTCCTGGTAAGAGCTTTCTTCCTGGTTTGCAGACCACTGTCTTCTTCTTCTCCTCCTCCTCTTCCTTCTTCCTCTCCTTCCTCTCCTCTCCTCCTCCTCCCCTTCCCCCTCCCCTTCTTCTTCTTCTCCTCCTCCTCCTCCTCCTCCAGCTCCTCCTCCCCCCTTCTTCTCCTCCTCCCCCCTTCTTCCTTCTTCCTTCTTCCTCTTCTTCTCCTTCTCCTTCTCCTTCTCCTTCTCCTTCTCCTTCTTCTTCTTCTTCTTCTATAATATATGTTTTATTACCTGAATATTGAGCCAGCTTGGGTAGGAAGCTTTGTCGTCACCAGTTTCAACCTCAGGTTTGTTTGTTTTGTTTTGTTTTTTTGTTTGTTTTTAGTATTTAAATTTTAGGTAGTTCACATAGAGTGCAATAATGGTTTCTGGAGTAGAATTCAGCGATTCATCACTTGCATACAATACCCAGTGCTCATCACAACAAGTGCCCGCCTTAATGCTCATCACGTATCCAGCCCATCACCTACCACCTTCCTCCATCACCCAGCATACTGTTCTCTATCGTTAAGAGTCTCTTATGGCTTATTTCCCTCTTTCCTTTTTTTTCTTTTTCCCCTTCCCCTATGTTCATCTGTTTTCTTTCTTAAATCCCACATATGAGTGAGATCAGATGTTTTTTGTCTGTCTCTGACTGATTTATTTCACTTAGTGTAATATACTCTGGCTCCATCCAAGTCATTGGAAATGGCAAGATTTCATTCTTTTTGATGTCTGAGTAATATTCCATCACACACATATGTGTGTGTGTGTGTGTGTGTGTGTGTGTGTGTGTACATACATATACACACACCACATATTCTTTATCCATTCATCAGCTGAGAGACATTTGGGCTCTTTCCATATTTTTGGCTATTGTGGACATTGCTGTTAAAAAGATTAGGGTACATGTATCCCTTAGAATCTGCATTTTTTTATCCTTTTGGTAAAAACCTACCTAGTAGTACAATCACTGGATTGTAGGGTAGTTCTATCTTTAACATTTCAAGGAACCTCCATACTGTTCTCCAGAGTGGCTGCACCAGTTTGCATTCCCACCAATGGTGCAAGTGTGTTCCCCTTTCTCCACATCCTCGCTAACACTTATTTTTTGTGTGTTGTTAATTTTAGCTATCATGACAGGTGTGAGATGGTTATCTCATCATGGTTTAGATTTGTGTTTCCTTGATGACAAGTGATGTTGAATATCTTTTCATGTGTCTGGATGTCTTTTTTGGAAAATTGTCTATTCATGTCTCCTGCCCATTTCTTAACTGGGTTATTCAGTTTTTTAGATATTGAGTTTGGTAACTTCTTTATAGATTTTGGATACTAACCCTTTATCAGATATATCATTTGCAAATATCTTTTCCCATTCTGTAGGCTGCCTTTTAGTTTTGTTGATTGCTTTCCTATACTGTGCAGAAGCTTTTTATCCTGATGAAGTTCATTTTTGTTTTTGTTTCCATTGCCTGTGGTGATATATCTAGTAGTAGGAAGTTGCTATGCCCAAGGTCAAAGAGGTTTCTGCCTGTGCTGTTCCATAGGATTTTGATGGTGTCCTATCTCACTTTATGGTCTTTCATCATTTTGAATTTGTTTTTGTGTACGGTGTGAGAAAGTTGCAGACTGCTGTCTTCTCATTGTATCCTCACAGGTCAGGGAGAAAGAGAGAGAGGAAGCTCTCTTTTATCTCTTCCTGTAAGGGCACCAGTCCCATTCGTGAGGGCTCCACCATCATGACCTAATTACTTACCCAAAGCCCCTCTTCCTTAATGCCATCACAATAGATGTCAGGATTTCAGTAAAGGAGTTGGAGGGGGGACATAATAATTTGGTCCATAGCTCCCCTTCTTAGTAAATAACAGCTCTGTTCTTTTATTCATGGAAAATTACTGGAATCATCTGAGTATGTAAACAAATACAGCCCCATCAACAACATATATTCTGAATCTGAGCACTTTCACCACATCTTTTATAACCACACAGGGCCACTTCCAACCTCCGCACCATCCTTCTCTCATAATCTCTTCTCAGAATGGGAGGAAAAGTGATCATTCAGAAATGTAAATTAGATCACGTCACTCCAGTATTCAAAAATTCCATTGCTCCATGTTGTTCACTAAAGCATCCACAATCCTTATAGTAGCCAACAGTTCCCTGAGGACCTCACCTATATGCAACATGTTGGGCTGCCCTTCCTCTCATTTATTCTGCTCCATTTACACTGGCCTCTTTGCTGTTCCTCTAACATACCACACATTCCTGTTCAAGGTATTTATACTTGCTGTTTATTCTTCTTGGACCTCGACACATGTCAACCCATTGGAGATAATGTCCCTGAAGACCCTCTGTGAAATACTGGTTCCATCCCTATAATCTATCTCTCTGCATTCTCCACCAAGCGTGTCCGGTTTATACAATGCTGTGCCCTTAGTAGATAAAACAAAGCAAAGTTTTTATTGTGCAGATGCTTCACATTTATTCAAGGAAAGAATTTATCTTTTTAGAATGGGTCTTCAGCCCCTATTACTAACTATGAACTTTATTTGGGTGTACAACCAAATTTAGAATTATGTATGCCACGAGGAGATAGAGGAAACCAAGAATAACATTTCAGGCTAATCTATTTAGAAAACTACCTTAAGTCTGTGTACACTACAGTTCCATATTGGATATGGCAACGAAACAGAACACTAGGCTAGGGTAGCATTTGTAAACTTCAGTACTATTGACAATTTGAGCCAGATAATTCTTTCTAGCGGGGCAGTGTCCTTGCCTGGTGGGTTGTTTAATAGCATCTCTGGCTTCGATATACTAGACGCCAGATGCCAGTAACAACACCCATCCCCCATTGTGATAATCACAAGAATCTCTTGTCATTGCCGAAATTCTCTGGAAGGAGGAGGGAGAGAATTTCCCCTCACAAGGAGCGTCTCAGATTCTTCCACGCCTTTGAAGGCTGTGAAGATTTCTTTAAAGGCTTTATAATTTGCCTTTACCCACAACACCCTTCTACCTGAAACCCAGAAAATTTGGTAATCTTTCCTCTTAGGGACTCAGATTTCATCCACATTCTCATTTCTTCACTTTCAATTTCTCTTGATATAGAATTCTTTCTACTTTTCTTCCCATTTGAAATGACCTTCCCTTTTATCTCTCCTGAGTTCGTTCTAGAAAAGATTGGAGTAATATACTTTGATCAGAGTTGGCCAAGCCTAGCTCTTGATTTTTAAAGGGAGCTTATAGAATTTAGAAACTACTTTTATCTTTCACAAAGACTAGCTTTCAAGGCCTTTTCATGCAAAGACTCAAAGAAATCTAATATGACAGTCAGACAACTGTCTTTTATAGGTGTCATTTACCCTCCTTGTGAAGCATGGGAACTCAGTGGGCAATTGGATGACAAACCAATGGGCATTACTATAGGAGAATAAAACTACAACAATTTTTAACATTTACTGAAAACAAAAAATTTGGTTTACGATCTTGAAGAACATCGTATCTATTATGTATATGATATATAATGGTACTCAAGTATTTCAAACACACATTTTATTTCATAGACAGGAATAAATAATTGTGGTTTAATGATTTCTTTCCTTCGATTAAGAGATTTTTATAGTGATCATCATTATTAAATGAGATAAATGTTTGCATATGATACAGTGCACAATCCTTTCATTAAGAAATATTGTTATTTTAAAAATATGTATTGGGTCCTGAGTCATGATGTTTTCTAAATGTTTGATTTTAATGAGTAATTGAATATGTATTTGTTTTCATGAGGTGTACATATTTGGAATATGGCTGTATTTGTCAGCATAAGGATGATTTAAATTTCCTTAAAATAGACTGTTAGGATGCAGATGTTCTAGCTGACAGGTGCTTCCAATGCATTAAAAGTAGATGTAACCACAATACTTTTTGAAAATGTAATTCTCTTGCTTCTACTCCTATTAGATAAAGCAAATTTCATTACATTTCTCATATATATATATATTTGTCCTATAGTTCTATAGTTCTATAATAAGTATATATCACTTATGACTAAAAGTTAGAACACTGCGTTTCACTACCCAGAATAGGGAAAATTGAAAGCAATGTCGTATTTTTTGTGAAAAATGCTGCATTAGCTATGGAGCGTTGAGTTTGTTGGGGCCCTCAGAGATGAAACTTTGTTTTAAAGTCATGTTTGGGGAATATCCTAAAGGTGACACCTATCATGAAATAGCTTTACTCCTAAAACCATGTTTTATCTTATTTGTAATATCTTCCTCAAACTTCAACTAACACTCCTAATTCTAGTTTTTGTGATGTGCTGATAAAATTTATATAAAATTTGTATTTATTTTTCCTCTTTGTAGCATAATTTTCTTAGACTTCATACATTATTTTTTTTAGCCAGGAAATATTTATTTTATTTTAAAGATTTTATTTATTTATTTGACAGAGAAAGACAGTGAGAGAGGGAACCCAAGCAGGGGTTGTGGGGGAGGGAGAAGCAGGCTTCCTGTTGAGCAGGGAGCCCAGTGCAGGCCTGGATCCCATATCCCGGGATCATGACCTGAGCCGAAGGTAGACCCTTAAAGACTGAGCCACCCAGGCACACAGGAAAAATTTATTTTAATATGATTCGTTTAAGAGTGGGAATGAAAACAACACTGTTGAGTGCCTACACCAAACCAGGCACTGTGCTACGGACTTTACATATGAAATGTTACTGCTCTCTTATTATTATTATATCATTGCACAGCAGTTGATGTACTCATAGATTACACAGTGTTTGTTTGCTTCCTTCACTTGTTGATTTTCGATTTTGAAGTTGCATGTAACTGATATCTTCAGGAAAATTATTGGCTCCCTTGTTATGGGTCATTACAAGGTTCCTAACCTCTCATAACAGAAGTGTACGTGGCAGTGGGATCTAAAGCAAAACATTGGTTTAGGGAAGTCAACAGAGTTTCATAGAAAATGAGGGCCTGAACCTTAAAAATTAACTAAGCTTTGAATAGATAGATGAGGAGGGCACTTTTCAGAATGGTTTCAGCTAATGGCTTCTCAAGAACTTACTGGTTATGTTAGTTGGAATGCATGGTGTCTGTAAGGGTGCGGCTAGTGGGTGAGGCCACAATATCTGCACCTCTTCCATACACAAGTGGCCCATGAAGGCCCAGTTAAGAAGATAACGGGTTTGAGATTTTTCCTATAGGATTTGGAAGTTGGAAGTTGGGTGAGGATTTTTAAACAGAGAGGAACAAAAAGTAAAGCTTAATGAATTATGGTTTCCTAAGTGGATAGGAAAGCCTGACAATAAGAAATAGATTTAGCTATTTTAAAAATAATATCTGAGAGGCACCTGAGTGGTAGAGTTTGCTGAGTGACGGACTCATGGTTTTGGCTCAAGTCATGCTCTCAGGGTCATGAGATTGAGTCCAGCCCACCCCCGGATGGGCTCCACATGGAGTCCGCTTGAGTTTCTCTGTCCCTTATCCTCTGCCCCTCCTGCTTGTGCATGCTCTCCATCTATAATAAATAAATAAATAATCTTAAAAATAATGATAATATATGAGAGATTAAAGTATTAAAAAAAGGTCTTAACTGGAATGAAAATGCAAAGGAAATAACATATAAAAGAGAAAGTAATCTATAAAAAATAGAAAAAGCATTATATGCTCAGATTCTGATAAATGAGACTGAGATTATAGGGAAAACAATTAGATATACATTATGGTGTGTCTTTGAGCCTCGATGAAATGAACAGAAATATGCAACCATGGGTAGGTTTTGCATGGAATATGTTACGTGTTATTTACATGGATCTCTCGAGCATAGATAGGTGGATAGATGGATAGATAGACAGATAGATACATAGACAGACAGACAGATAGACAGAGATGTGTTAACTTGCCAAGCAAGAAGAAGAAAGAGAAAGAAAAAGAAAAAAAAAAGGCTGAGTGTTGACTTTGGTTTATCCCTGTTTGAAGAGTGGAAGAAAAAGGGAAGGATGAATTAATGCACACATATACACATGAGGGAACTTTAGAAAATTAATAGAGAAATCAGGACAACATAGTAACTATGAACCATAAAATCTGGCTTTATGAGGTAAGGATTATGCAACCACATAAAATAATTTAGGGAAAACAAAGAGAAATAGAATGAGGGAATAAATCAATTTTGGCAATATTTTTCTCATTTATTATGTATTTCTTTCAAATGTATTGCTATGGAGATATAATGGGATGAGATGGGAGAGAGATTTTGGAAATGCCCTTTACTAATCCATGTAAATATTATAGAACACTCTGCTTTTTAATATCAAGGTTATAGACACTTAATGTGTTGTTGCTTTTGGCACCTTAGATGAAACCGAGACAGAACAGAATAGAGCTGGGTGAATCAGGCAATTAAGCAACTATCTGCAGCTCAGGTCATGATCTCAGGGTCCTGGATGCCCCATGTCAGATTCCATGTCAGGAACCCTTCTGGAAGTGTCGGGCTCCCTGCTCAGGAGGGAGTCTGCTTCTTCCTCTCCTTCTGCTCCTCCTCCTGGTCCTGCTCTGTCTCTTGTTCTAACAAATAAATTAAATCTTTAAAAATAAATATCTTTTAAACAAATAAGATTAATAGGTAAAAAGTATCTAGGACTGTATGTGAAATCCTTCTTCACAGGGGCACCTGGGTGGCCCAGTCGGTTCAGTGTTCAAATCTTGTTTTTGGCTCAGGTCTGATCTCAGGGTGAGGAGATTGAGCCCTGTATGGGGCTCAGGGCTTAGTGCACAGTGTGTGCTTGAAATTCTCCTGATCCCTCTGCCCCTCCCCCAGCTAGCACTGACATGTGCTCTCTCAATATATATATAAGAAATAAATAAATCTTTAAAAAAAACAACTAACAAACCCTTCTTTACAAATAAATCAGCAACACCAACCATCATATTTCTTTTTTCTCTCCATGGCTATATATAAGACTGTATATCAAGAGATATATTTGTCTAATGGTCCCAGAAATGTTCTTTTTAATCTCTTTGAAGTTCTTAAATTTTTCATTAATTATGCATTGAATTTGTACAGTAATTGGCTCTAAAATATTTATTTCCTTGACTACTATTTAACTCATGAAATACCAGAGATGAAAGGTATTGTTAGTTATTTTATCTTTTGCTTGTCTGATTTAAAATTAAATGCACTTGATTTTACTTAACTTTAAAGCAGCATTTATGGCTGATGTTTTATTTTTCCCTATTTACTCTATAATCTACTTACCATACTTAAATTAAAAATTCACACGTATCTTGTTTCAATATGTATCATAATTTATGTGTACATTATATTTCATTGATCTGCATTTATAAATACTTCTCTCGGATCTCATCATATATAGCAATCTGCTTTTCATGGAAGTACTGAGAAGAGGACAAATATAATTTTAATTTTCTCTTTATTTTTTCTGTTGGTACTTTATATTGTAGACAACTAAATCTTCACAAAGTCACTTTGCACATAGTTTACATCTTGTTCCTTCATCCTTTATTTCATTGTTTTTTTATTGAAAATGTAAAATCTCTATACTTAAATTGTTTCATTAAATATTGAATTGCCCACCCTGAGGGTTGAGGACTAATCTAATCTTTCACCATGGAAATGCCTCTGAAGACTAAATTTTAGGTACATGAGTTGAATGTTAACCTGAAAAAAACATTTTTTTTCTAATTTGTACAAAAGTGTAGTATATGGAACTGCTGCCACACAGAGCAAAAGAAATAGATAATGAACACATAAACCAATAAAATGATTAGTTTAGTGGATAATAAGTGCTGTAAAGGAAAAAAATTAGATAATACAATGGTGGGAAGTAATTATGGGGCAACATGATGTAAGTTGTAAAGGATGGACATTCAACCGAAACTCAAAAGGCTGTGTATTGCATTATTCCACACATATGACACTCTAGATAATGATAAAATATGGAGACACAGATTACTGGTTTCTTGGGATGTGAGATGGAAGCTGTGGTGTACTACGAACGGGCACAGTAAATTTCACCACAGTAAATTGTGGGTGAAGAAACTGTTGTCTCTCTTGACTATGGTGATGGACCCATGGCTTGTGCATTTGTCAAAACTCATAGAACTATACACTAAGAAGGAATAATTTTTACTCTAAAAAAACTATGGCTAAATGCAAAAATAAAAGGGAAAAAAGGATGCTCTGGGAATATGACATGTGAGGTGAGATCTGAATGACAAATCCCAGGTAGGACTGAGGTAGTGATATGCATGGCTTTTTTGAGGAACCAGAAGGCAAGGTTGGCTTGCACCTCCTAAGAAAGGCAAGAGTAGGAAGTAGTGGGACCAAGCAGCACCATTAACTTGAGGTTCAAGTCATGGCTCTCCGGCCATGGCTTATACCATGCCAGTGTAGAGGGTCATTCTAGGTGAGAGACATCCCTGAACCTAGAGGAAGAAATAGCTGGTGGAAGTTAGATCAAGAGAACAGAGAAAACCATTAGTTGAATATAAGCCCTCCTTTAATGTCTCTCCTGTATCATGGAAATTTTCATTCTATTGAATCCATTCAGAAGAAGATATTGTATTGGTTCTACTTAATAATAATGCTAATAATCTCTGTTTACATGATGAGAACAATCATTCTTACTACATAAATAAATGTGTGTATAACAATATTGATATATTTGTCAAACTTGGAAGTGAAATCTCTATATTCCGGTTATACATTTTCTCCATAATTCCTTCATATGCTTTATGCTATATTAAAAGAAAATGCTTAATAATGGAAAAAGGAATGGTGACTACTTTTAGCCTTTTCAGATTTCCTTTTGGAACCACATTGATTTTGCTTGCATTGGTGCCGTATACACTTTGCCACATTTGCATACTAACTATAGGCACATACCCATGCATTGGTGCTGTATAAATTTTACCACATTTGCATACTAACTACAGGCACATACCCATGTATAAAATGAACAGAAGCCCCCACCCATCTCCTGAACATTGTAGTAAATCTACTACCAATATGCCATTTGAGTGACTGACTATAAGCCCTTTTTTGATGATTGTGCATAACTGGTTTTGGAACCTTATCAGGCAAGTTTCTTTATAGAAAGGTAAAGGTAAGAATGTAATGATGAATATTGTAGACAGCAACACTCTAGACGCATGTGAAATTGAAGACAGGCGGTCAGGAATAGTGGTGTTTAGTTAGGGTTTTAAAATTAGTAAAAACAGGGCTCATACTTCAGACCTGACATTTATTAGCTTGGTGACTATGAAAATGTTACCTAATCTCCTGATTTTAATTCTTCATTTGTAAAGTGGAAATGATAACAGTACTTATAGGGTTTCCTTTCAAAAGTGAAATCATATGCAACATTTCACACATTGCCTGGACTATGTTCAATGTTAGTTCTTTTTATTTCTCAGAAATAGCACAGGGGGTTAACTCATTAAGATATATCTGACACTTTGCACTCTGGCAAACGAGTGGAAGGAAAATGAATGAGCCATGTAAAAATATTTATTTCTTATGTGTATTACTAGAGTAAAGATCAGAGGAGTGTATGTTTGATAACGTAAGAAAAATTTGTTTTCAATCACTTTCCGAGACCGCATAACGGATATAAAAGGGACTTTGAAGCCATACAGATCAGGGCTCTAATTCCAGCTTTGACACTTTGAGCTGTGTGATCTCGGGAAAGTTGCTTAATCTTGGAAAGCTCAGTTTCCTCTTTGGAATAGGAATAATAAAATTACTTCCCAAACAGAATGCGGTAAGGGTCAAAAGAAAGGATGCTTAGCAGAGTATCGGGCACATCATCAGGGATCAGCAGAATGTGTTGCTGATACTTCATTCTGAGGAACATACCATCCACTGAGCACGGTTAATGAGGGTTTTTTATGAACAGGGAAGTGTGATGAAGTTTGTATAAACACAAAGAAGTGCAAGACTTTGTCTCCGCATTATAGAATTTGCTGCATTAGTAATGGACTGACTTCCACAGGGGAAGACACGGAGTCTTGGTCTTCTCTTTCCCATTGTCTGCCACAGGCCCCGAACTATGGTATGTGCTTAAGAACATTCTTAAAATAAGTAACCTGGATGATAAGTACACATAGTTTCTTTCTTGTGGAAATAGAATTTGGGGAAACAGAAATGCAATGGTATCTGCTCTGAGGAAAAAGAAATCTCCCTCTTTGTTGGCTGTTTTTCCTGCCCTAAATAATACTGTTTTGGCTGCTTTTATGTATTTTCCACTGTGTTGGTGATTTTGTTTTCATTATTTTTGCACTGGTCATTGGAAATAGTTCCTACCCCATTACTGAATGTTTCCTCTCATTTGATGAGAATATCTCTCTATCTTAAAAAGCCTCTTTTTTTGTATATCAGTTTTCAAGGTATAATGGCTGGACCAACAGCATTCACATCCCCTGGAACTTGTTAGAATGCATGTTCCTGGGCCCATGCCAGACCTACTGAATGACGAACTTTGGAGAGGGGACCCAGAATCTGCATTTTAATGAACCCTCCTTGTGATTCTGATCCACACAACCATTTGAGAATGTCTTCTTTGGTAGCTTCCCCAAACTGTATCTCTTAAGTTTATTTTTCCTTCTGCTGAAATTCTTGGAATATGTTATGGAATCTGAGGTGAGTGAATTTTTGTAGCTGACAATGCTATCCCCGCTATGTTCTGTCCCAGCAGTGGGGTTCAGAAAGCCTGAATTAAGTGCACGCCTTATCAGCTCTCTCAAATCTCAATCCACTCTTGACCTTTCCAGGTTGTCATCTCCAAAAATTATGTGTTTTAAACTCCTTAACAGAGTCAACCCTAGTGTTCGGGGTACAGTTCTGTACCACAAAATAGCGTTCCCACTTCTGAGTGGAAGGCTGGAAAGTTCTAATGCAGTTGGGCTCTCTTTTGGGGCTCTGTGGTGGATTTATAATGTTTATAACAATGAGTGCAAGATACTTAGAGGCCATAGTTGCATTTGAGGGTCATCAAAGATGAAGATGTCATTCTCACTTCCCTTTAAGAACTTTGAGAGCCAGTAGCTATCACTGAAGATGAAAATGTAAGGCAGCAGAGAAATCCTGAAGTAAATATGTCACTCTCTATTCATAAGAATAGGAAGTCAGTTTTTCTTACCTAAATCTTTGACCTGTAAGTCATTTGAAAACAAATTTTACCAATCTACACATAGTTCTCACTTAAAGATCTCAGGAGGGTTTTTCTTTGCTTGCTTGTTTTTGTGTATGTGTCTCTGTTTAAACTGTCTTAAAGCTCATCACTGTGAATTATTTTATATATCTTTGATATATAAGTGTTTCAACCCAGAACGCTGAAGGAGAAACTCAGCATATCAATAATTTTGATTGTAGGCAGGCGTAGAATGTAGTTTAAAAAAATAGCTTTTAAAACAATGGATGTTTTCCGGTTTGTGGGTCATGTTCTACTTACTCTTCAGATCTCCACATCATCATAGGAATTTCTAGGGATCCGTCTTACCCACCACTTTGTGGATAGTGGCAAGCTCTTGTGTAAGAACATAGTTTACCTCGTTTAAATATGTGTGTTTTACAAAGGGAATTGTATTAATAGGAGCACCTATTGACTTACCTTATTATTTTTTTCTGCAAATAACGAGTATATCTGCCATTGAAATGAACAGAACACTTACTCGCTTGCAATTTTCCTTTCACATATGTAATGCAACCTTTATGTCTGGCTCAAAGGGAGGGTAAGTACCGAAATGAGTTCTGTATGGAAGGCTGAAAGTGATGAGAATGTTCTGTCAAACGGCCTGCCAGAATGACAAACCTTTTACTGCTGTGTGTGAGCGCTGCATTGTGTGGGATTCTCAGCTGAAGACAACAGAAACAATTTTAGGTACCGTAGGGGGAAAGTACTTCATCAAGGTTTATACCTAGTAAACTGACAGGACTGCACACATAGGCTTTAAACCGGCCTGCAGATATAATCTCCCCAACCCACGTGGTAGATCAGGGCCACTTCCTCGGTGGTCAGGCAGCCGGGGACCCAGCGGCTGCATCCGGGCCCATGCTACCTCCGCTGCAACCCATAGACCCTGCTCCTGTCCTGCAGTTCGGCCCGGGTGCGTGACTTGGGCACTTTCATTGGTTGGCATGGTGCCAACCACACGTGGAAAGACTCATGGAAAATGTAGTTTTATCTTTCCAACCTGGCAGGGTCAGGAACACACGCAGACCCATGTGAGGTGACTGCTGAGGGAGCCAGGACACATATGGGCCACAAGCGTGTTCTTTAAAGAACCAGAAAATTCTCTGCTAGTCATTCAGAAGGTCAGCGTTTAGTTTTCTGACAATATTTTTCATTTTCCTCTCCATATTCACTTCTACCCTTTTCTACTCGACATTGACAGATCCCTTTGCTCTGGGTTTTCAGAGCTTTCAGTGGGGTTTCAGTGGGGTTCTGCCTATAGGAACATTAGCAGGAGACTGGAGGAAGGCGCAAGCTATTTGTTTTTTTTGTTTTTTGTTTTTTCCTTTTCCCCTCCCTGAAGGGATGCTACAGGATGGTTGAGTCTCTTGATTAATGGTGACTTTTGATCACTTCCTCAGGTGGCCTGGTCCACACAGCCTTTTCTATCCAGGTTGTACAAGGCTAAGGAATGGCAGTAAAGGAATTCCTGGGATGTGCATTTCTCTATGTGGTCTCTATATCCTGTCCATCCCTTTATAAATAGTCCCCTCCTTAAATGCTCCTGGTATTTCCAGCCTGGTATTTCCTAGCAGATTTCAGACTCACTCTAAGATAACAACAACAACAGCCTTCATCAATCTCTTTTGTTAAGGGATATTAATAATTACTAACTATTTAGATAAATTAAAGCACAAGCCTCCAGATAAAAGATTGTGCAAATATGGCTTAGGTATAAATATAGATTCTCTAAAGAAATAGTAATTCCAGTGCCTAATCCCATATTTTATCCATTTGGAAATCATCAAAATTGTGCAATCAGTTATGTTAGGAAAAGTAGAAAATATGAGTTCCAAGTGTTTCTTTTACTTATCTTCTTTATATTTTTTTGTAAGAGAAACACTAGTTATATTTTAGTTAGAAGTTATATTCAAATTTTTTATTATTTCTAAAAATTATACCCTGTAATAAACTGGAAATTTAAAAAAAGTAAATCTAGTCTGTGTTTCTAAGAGACATGGAATGTATTTGACAAATTAATAATTTAAGTTAGGAGGCAAATTTTTATAATTATTCAACCAGTCTGCCTTCTTTTTTGTAAAGGGAAAAAAGTATTAGTCAAACCAATTATAAAGATGTTAATGTTAAAACTAAATGATTGACTTTTTTGTTGTATTTCAGCTA
This sequence comes from Mustela putorius furo, assembly GCF_011764305.1. NCBI lineage: Eukaryota > Metazoa > Chordata > Mammalia > Carnivora > Mustelidae > Mustela > Mustela putorius. The sequence goes on from NW_025421840.1 coordinate 66,902, forward strand.
ATTTTTGCATACCAGGTAAAAGGGAAAGTAAAGTTTGAATTTCAATTTCTCATTCTCTTTTTAATGACACAAAATAATCATAAATATAAACTCTTAAAAATGCATATATGAATTATCAAAAAACTTTAAAAATATCCATCATTTATGAAGTATAACCTTACAATTAAGAGTATTCTTAGGTATTACATATTTTTCACAAGTTAATTACTACATTATACCTGAAAATACATTACTTATATCTTCTAAGATAACATTAGCAGCTATGATAATCTGAAGCTTATGAAGAGTTTTAGAGCAAGACGTAAAATACCTTTAAGATATTTTCTAGAAAGACATTCTCTCCTAATCTAGATATTTTTATTGTTTCTTGTCAATATTACAGGTTGAGGAGTGGTACCAGATTTCGTTGACCTTCACAGAGTAGTCAGGTACTAAGGACGTCTGAGCCAGATTTATTTAAACATGTAGCTGACACTTGAATAATGCAGGAGTTAGGAGTACTGATACTTCCTGCATAGTTGAAAATCCATGTATAACTTTTGACTTCCCCAAACTTTAACTACTAATAGCCTACTGTTGACCGGAAGGAAGCCTTAGCAGTAACATAAACAGTTGATTAACACATAGTTTGAATGTTATATATAATACTACTGTATTCTTAGAACCAATCTAGAGAAAAGAAAATGCTATTAAGAAAGTCATAAGGGGGACGCCTGGGTGGCTCAGTGGGTTGGGCCTCTGCCTTCGGCTCAGGTCATGATCTCAAAGTCCTGCAATCGAGCCCGGCATTGGGCTCTCTGCTTGGCAGGAGGCCTGCTTCCTCCTCTCCCTCTCTGCTTGCCTGTGTGCCTACTTGTGATCTCTGTCTGTCAAAAAATAAAAAATTAAAAAAAAAAAAAGAAAGTCATAAAGAAGAATAAACACATTTATAGTACTTCACTGTATTTATCAAAAAAAATCTGTATATAAGTAGATCTGTTTAGATCAACCCATGTTGTTCAAGGGTCAGCTGTATATTGTTAAACTGAAGCATATAAATGACTTTATTTTTATAAATGGTTGAACATTTACTCCAGACAAGCCATAATATTCTAGCAGTCATATCCAGCTAACCTTTTGGTCAGACTCAGGCTATGAAATCCTCCAATAAGCTTCTGAACAGGACCAATTAAAATCTTAGAGCTAGTAGGATATAGCCCAAAGGTCATTTTCTTATCTATTATAGGTCATTTTCTATAGGCTCCTTCATCCTACTCTTGTGGGGGCAGGAATGCTTCTCTGACACTTCTATCCAGTCGAAACCAGAAAGCTCAGCCACGTCACCATTTTTATGAGAAAAAAATCTTGTGCATATTTACCGAGCCTGTGATTCTGACTGAAGATAATACTGGGTGAAGTACTTACAGGAGCTGGCTCTGGCGGTCAGCCTTTGGAGTAAAATTCTTTACTTATTAACTCACCAATCTTTTAGAATACTTAATTATTAAATAACTAATCATAGATTCTTGTATTTCTGATTAGGCCATTTCAGACTATGTATTAACACTAATCTGAGGGGCATCTGGGTGGCTCAGTGGGTTAAAGCCTCTGCCTTCAGCTCAGGTCATGATCCCAGGGTCCTGGGTTCAAGTCCCACATCGGGCTCTCTGCTAGGCAGGGAGCCTGCTTCCCTTCCTCTCTCTGCCTACTTGTGATCTCTCCCTCTGTCAAATAAATAAATAAAATCTAAAAAAACAAAAATCTAAAAAAAACAAAACTAATCTGAGGGTGTGTGTGTATGTACGTGTGTATGTGTGCATATACATATGTTTATTTAGAGATAATATAACAAAAATTTTAACTGTTTAAACTGATTCTGTTCCTCTAATAGTATTACTCCCTCATCTATTCTTAGCCACCCATATGTAGAGCAAATGGAACCACAAAATTGTATCCATTTGCCTTGTGTAGAAAAATTTCCTCTCTGCAATTAAATTATAATTCCAGGGATGCCTGGGTGGCTCAGTGGCTTAAGCATCTACCTTTGGCTCAGGTCATGATCCTAGGGTTCTGGGATCAAGTCCCATATCTGGCTCCTTGCTCAGTGAGGAGCCTGCTTCTCCCTCTGCATGCTGTTCCCCCTACTTATACACGCTTTCTCTTTCTCTTTGACAACTAAATAAATAAAATCTTTAAAAAATAATAAAAATTAAAAACTTAATTTTTTTAAAAAAGTTTTAATTCCAATTGAGTTTCATCTCTGAAATTGAACTTTTGGGTCTCTTCCTCATGCAAACCATGAATGTCATAGGTAGGGAACTAATGTGTACTTAGCATTCTGCCTGATAACCTTACAGACCCTCCGCAATAAATATCTGTGAGTGAATGAATGACTTATTCAGAGGTCTTTGTACAATTTCACTGTTCTCTCCACAGTCAGGTTTGTACTCTATATTTTATAGCTTCAACTTTTATCTAACCGAAATAATTTTTGAACAATAAAATCATTTAAATTGCTTTGGTTATGTTAAGAATGATGTAAAAGCTATGAAGGAAATATAAATATTATAGAGTTGTAAAGAACTCTTTCTATAAGAAAACAAAAAGAACAGTTTCTTTGTATAAAATCAGAAAACTTACAAGTCATTTACATTATTAGAAAATAAATACATTATAAAAAGAAATGTAGTATTTTTTGAGATTCTATTTCTTAAGATATAGATATAAAAATAAGAAATAACTTTGATTCAGCCTTGAAAATTATTTGTGAACCCGGAAGTCACATATTTCCACTAACACTAAAAGAGAAATCCTTGAGAGAAACTTCCAGCAAAGAAACTATTGACATAAGAGCTTTGGGTTAGTCCTTAGTCTTTGTTTATTTAGATAAAGAAGCAATCTTGGCAGACCATTTACTGTGTGATTTCAATAGAGTCCTATTCTTTTTATGCCATCAAAACTTTAATTTTCTAATTCTGTTTACCAGGAAGGGCAAAGGGCTCTTTTGCAAGACTTGGACATATGTTTTAATAGTTCCAAAGACTGATGGCTTATAAACTTGAGACCAGGAAAGGGTTTATATTTGTTAAAATGTATTGTAGAAAACTGCTTTTATTCACTTAATGTTGAAAACTAAATTTTCAGCGTTTTAACATATTGTGACAATTAATCTTTGACCATGATCCCAGTGTTCTGGCTATGATTTAGTAAATCTGATGAAAAGAGTCTGTTTTCTCCAGAATTAGAACATGTATAATGATATTCTTTTGCAAAGCTTAGGTTACAGGTAAAATATATAAATATCTAACAGATTAACTTTAAAACATAGTATAAAAATCTTATTTACATAAATTATACTACCCATTGTAAATTAGCATGCATTATCTTTTATTTTTTTATCAAAGTAATGCATATGTATGATTTAAAAAAACAAATTGTTTTAAAAGATTTACAAGGAAACACACCATTGCCACTCATTCCTACCCGTGATTCCCACTCCCTCGAGGCAATCTCCTGCAATTCTGCTATTTTTGTAATGAATGCATCCATATTTATAAACAACAGACTATTTGCATTTTCTTGATTTTTTTTCTTAGTTTAAAATATTTTATACTGGCTTTTATTTATTCCACCTCTCTGTATAATACATAAATACAATTATATCAGACTTTTATGATATATGAATTTGACAGTATTTTTTTTACATCTGAGCCCCATAATGTAGGAAATGATGATACTTTTATTAAAACTCTCTTATTTTTCTTGGAATTGGTATTTATCTCATGTTTTAATTTCTTAGTTTTCTATTAGCTCCTATTTTTAATTTATTCCTTAACTTTACACCAAAGTTTTAGATGTTCCTTCAGTATGATCAGCCTTATGAAATGAGTCGTCAGTGCGTATGCATATATACAGTTTTTTTTAAATTTAATTTTTCTTTTCCCCCCTCCTGCCTTCTCCTTGAAGAACAAAGGTCATTGCTTTCTCTTTGTCACCAGCCCTGCTCTCAGCCCCTGCCTTGGGGGAGTTGACCTCTTCACGCCAGCCCCTCCACCCAGGAATCTTCTCCTGACTTCTGTGTCACCTGCAGGCACAGACCTGGTCTGGGTGGGGCATGGAGTGTCCCAAGAAGGCAAGGGCGCAGCTGGATCCTGCCCGATGTTGGGGGAGTAAGTTCAGGTCGCGACGGAGGATGGCTGCGAGGCGCTGAACTTCAAAGAGAATCTTTTTTGGATTTTTTGGTACTCTTTTTCTTGATGATACTCAATTCTTAACCCATCATTTTTTTTTTTTAATGTGCCTATAATAAAAGGATCTGGGTACCGCAAATGCGTCTTGATTTTATAGTTATAGAAACCAGATACAGTAGGAAAAGCACTTCCTTCAGTGCCAGAACTTGGTGATTTTAGTTCCTGCAGGAAAACTAAGTCAACTCAAGAAAAGTGGACCAAATTGCATTGAAGATTATATTTTTCAATACCTAGAACTTTTTCCTTAACTGATCATAAATGAGGTTTTTTTTTTTTTTTTTTTTTTTTCAGTTTCAGACATTTTGCTTTCAGCTCTTTTGAATTCATATGGGTATTGCTGGCTTGTCAGATTCTCACAGGAATGATGGTTGCAGTAGCCTCTGGAATGTTGCCAAACTCACTTTAAGATCTGGTTATTTTATAGGAAAGCTAGTATTCCAGCATTATTACCAATTTGTAAATTCAGAAAAGAGTACCAGAGCTCCCCCTTGCCATACAGAATTTTCTGCCTATACTCTTTATATTTGAAAAAACCTGACCTTCTATTAATGCTATGAAAAAAGTACCATGCATCATATTTTGTACTCCATCTTCCTTTTTAAAAAATAGAATGGAGGGATCTTAGTAAGTGTGTGTGTGTGTGTGTGTGTGTGTGTGATATGCTATTATAAATGTAATGACAAGAAGTCATTTCCATATTACCTTGTTGCCCAAACTGTGGGTTGAAATTGAGTTTAAGCTCCACAGAGATTGTAGAAGTTTCTTTCCTTTTGGCTTTCACATTCCATTTCCCTGGAGCCTAGTGGTAATAGCGGGCACATCATTTTTTTGTTTGTTATTTTCTTAGGCTAGGTGACCTAGTAACATCATTCTTATGTCGTTAAGGCGGAGAACAAATGTCTTAAGATTGTGATTCTTCTGTAACTTACCTCTCCTCCAAGGTCTACAGACTTAAAATGTTCATTTCAGATAAAAGGACTTACCTGGGCTTGGTGTTTTTCTCTTGATTTTGGAATGGCAGTTCATCTTAGTATCCTATTTTTTGGAGGGGGGGCTCTAAAGCTAAATGTGATATTTAAGAAATACACATATTTAGTTGTCATATGTCAGTGACATGCTGATGGCTTCCTCAGCTGTGGTGTCAGTAGTTGGCCTCATCTAAAATTAGGTAAAATAATTTATAAATGAATATTTTTCTTCTATTTAAAATCTTTAATTTTCTCTTCCGTTTAAAGTTCTCAAATGATATTTCAAGTGATTTTTAATGGTGCATAGCAGTTCGCAAAAAAGATTATAAAGAGGAAAAACATATATTCACGGTTCTTTTCCCCTGGTTAGCTCATTTTCAGTAACTTTTTCTTCAAGATTAGTCAAGAATTTAAGTCTCTTCCATTAAATTGTATTCTATATACAATTGATGTGATTTGAAAATGGCTATCAATATGAGAGATTTGAAATCTAAACTTTTTTTTATGCTATTTTTCTCTCATGCACACACACACATGCTCTCTCTCTCAAATAAATAAATCTTAAAAAAAAAAAAGGTAAATCAACTAGCAGTGCCCCAAATAGAGCTTTGTGGCACTAAATTAGAAAATCTAGCCTTGTCGAGAATAATTTTTATGTCTCATTTACAAATTTCCTTGGCTACATTCTCTAGAAGTGCACTTAGGACAATGTCTTCACCAAGTTGTGGTGTCTGTGTCAAAAGTAACTGATCTGTCATGGGAATTCTCTGTGAAAAGACGGTAATTGGACTAAATGAAATGATGCGACCATGAGGCAGCAGTTTATTGAGTGGGAGTGCATGTTGGTTATCTTCAAGAGGTCAGCATAGCTGGGAACAGCCACAATGGTATAGCGGCATTTTAGAAGATGACATTGACGCGGGGGGGAGGGGACAGGATTTGAGATCATATAGGGTTTCATGACCATGGTGAACATATGTATTTTAATGTGTGCATAAGGAAAAGTCACTGGAGATTTATTTTATCCTGTTATTTATTTATTTACTGATGAGGGGTGAGGTGATCAGACTAATTAAAGAGTTTACTGTGGGAACCATCTGAAGGTACCATGTAGGATAGCAGGGGTGGCCGTGTAGAGCGGTGTTTGTAGTCTGGTAGAAGACGATGGTTTCGCACTAAGGTGGTGTAGTGCAGGGGTAAGAAGTGGTTGTTTTCTGATTCAACAGTAAGGGCCAATGTCATAAACACAAGTACTAAATTTTACAAATAAATTTGATTTCAAAAATTAGATTTTCTATTAGAAAGTGAATAAAAACAACTAAAAATGGAGGAAGAAAGAAGTCCCAGAAGAACTTGAAAATGGAAATAAAGAAGAGTTCAGACAAAATTTGGATTTAAATTATAAAGCCTTGTTAAGGTTCAATCAATAGATAATAAGATTTGAAGATCGAAATGTACAACAAGGCTAAATTGCCATTCACTTTTATGTGCCAAAAAGTTGTTGAAATACAAAGAGAATATATGTCTCTTGGTGCATGCTGCTTTTTTACCATCCCAGTAAAAGAGGCCAGCCATTCAGCCATAAATGTAGGAGCCTCCAACTCTCTTTCCTCTCTGCTTCATCGTTAAGGCTTGTCAGTTCAACCATCAAACTGAATCTTAAATGCTTCCACTTGATTCTGTCTCCTCCACTAATAATTTCATTCTAGCCAACATCATCTTTCATCTGGACTTCTGCAGTTTCTCCGTACTGGTCTGTCTGTCTTGCAGCCATTTTTTGCACACCCATAATACATTATCTTCACAATAGCTGGAGTAATCTTTTGAAAGCGTTAATCTTACCATGTCAAATCTCCTACTTCAGAACTCTGTGACTTCCTACTTCATTTAGAATGAAATCCATAAATCTACAGAGGTTTGTTTTACATGATTTAGTCCCTCCCCATATTTTTAATCATGACTATTGGCAGTGTCCCCCATGGGAGTAGAGGGGGAAAAAGTGTTTTTAAAAAAGCTCTGATCCATAAGAATAAAGAGAATAGCCAATGGAAAAATAGCAGTTAAGGGAGTGCAACAAAGTTCGATACACTTGGTATTTATATTTGTATTATATTTGTATTTTATTTTCATTGTATCTATTTTTATAACTGACTTAAATGAGCAGAGAAAGGTTCAATCACAAAAGCGATAGGGATAGACATCCGTAACCTTTCCCCTGCCACCTCAGAAATTTAGGATTTGGAGGCACAGGTATAGCAGGAAAGAAGGGTAGAGGCTGAATAATAGAATGCTGCTTGGAAGTCTGTTCATGGGATACGAATATGTGTGTCTCACATATATGTATATCATGACACACAGCAAGGAATGTTACTTTGGGTGTTCAGAATCTCAGATTTAATAAAAAGAATAAATGTAGTCTCAAAGTGAAAATCGTGCTGGACCAAGTTAAACAGGCAAGGAGAACATCATTCAAAGCTGCTGTCATAGAAAAGAGAGGCCGGAACTCAGTCTTAACTATACTCCACAGAAACAAAAGCCTGGAGAGTTTTTAAGAGCTGGCCTTGTGCAATATAGGCCACCAGTGCTTGCTAATTGGCTTGATCCAAAGGAAAAGTAAACTTTCTCCTATCTTGATCACAGACGGTAGTTGCATCTTGCAGCAAGGATGCCATCCAAGTTAGCCTTCTTCCCTCCCACACAGCCTGGGAGGTAGGGGTGCTAGCCCCCTTGATGTTGGCTTTTCAGAGGCCTTCCAGGTTCTTGAAAAAGACATTTTTGGGTTGTATAAATGGCAAAGGCTTTTTAAAAGTATTGTTTTGATTAACATATAATGTATTATTTGCCCCAGGGGTACAGGTCTGTGAATCATCAGGCTTACACGTTTCACAGCACTCACCATAGCACACACCCTCTCCAATGTCCACAATGCAACCACCCTCTCCCTCCCCCTTCCCCCTAGCAACCCTCGGTTTGTTTTGTGAGATTAAGGGTCTTTTATGGTTAGTCTCCCTCCCAATCCCATCTTGTTTCATTTCTTCCTTCCCTATCCCCTAAACCCCCCACTCTGCCTCTCAGATTCCTCATATCAGGGAGGTCATATGATAATTGTCTTTCTCTGATTGAGTTATTTCACTCCGCATAATACCCTCTAGTTCCTTCCATATCATTGCAAATGGCAAGATTTCATTTTTGATGGCAGCATTGTATTCTGGTGTGTGTGTGTGTGTGTGTGTGTGTGTGTGTGTGTACGTACCACATCTTCTTTATCCACTCATCTCTTGATGGACATCTAGGTTCTTTCCATAGTTTGGCTATTGCGGACACTGCTGCTATAAACATTTGGGTGCCCCTTTGGATCACTACAGTTGTATCTTTTAGGGTAAATACCCAGTAGTGCAATTGCTGGGCCATAGGGTAGCTCTATTTTCAACTTTTTGAGGAACGTCCGTGCTGTTTTCCAGAGTGGCTGCACAAACTTGCATCCCCACCAACAGTGTAGGAGGGTTCCCCTTTCTCTGCATCCTCGCCAGCATCTGTCATTTCCTGACTTACTAATTTTAGCCGTTCTGACCCGTGTGAGATGTTATCTCATTGTAGTTTTGATTTGTATTTCCCTGATGGATGGCAAAGGCTTTTAAAAGATTTCATCTCTAAGGGGCAGAGAAAGAATTTACAATGGCAGGTTTTCTAAAATAAAATGCTCTAAGAAAAGGGAGATGAGGGACCAAGAGTCAAGAAGAAACCTCTCTAGAGTTTAATCAAGTTGAGGGGAGCATTATGGCTATCTTGGTCAGTAAGAATCATTATGGCATCACTATTTCAAAAGCAACTTTGTACCTTTTAATCCCCTTCATCTATAAACTTCAAATTATAAAATAATTTCAAGGAGATGAAAAGTACAGCAGAGGGAATATAGTCAAAACTACTGTAATAGCATTGTATAGTGACAGATGGTGATTACACTGATTGTCGTGAGCACAGAGTAACGTAAAGAACTGTCAAATCATATATGGTACACTTGAAACTAACATAGCATTATATGTCACCCATACTTCAATTAAGGAAAAAAAAAAAAGCAGCACCGTATGCTAGAATGCAAAAGAGCAATACTTTCAAGATTCTCTAAGGGGAGAATATCATGGCGAATTCCTTACATAGCCATGCTGTCAGTCAAATACTGGGCGTAGATAAAAGCAGGTTTACGTGTGCAGTGACTCAACAGCAATGGCCAAACCTTTGCCCGTTTCCCTTTTTCTTCTCTCTGAAAGATAGGTTATGTGAAGGCTCTCATCATATTCAAGTAAAAGGCTTTTTGTGGCCCCACTAAATAATAAGTGAGAGGGAAGGATATTGGGAGGAGGAGGAGAAAGAGAGACAACGAAAGAGAAAGAGAAAGAAAGGATGACCAGGAGAATGCAGCTGAAGGGCAGAAAATAGCCCAAAAAAGTCTGGAGGGAATGTTTAGAAATGTATCATACAATATAAAAACATAAGTAACTTATACAAAGTAATAATAAAAAGACCAAGACTCCAGAGGATAAAAAGGCAAAAACGTATGCATGGAAAACTTACCAAAAATACATAGAAGTAGCCAATTAGAAAAGTAGTGTGTGTTCATCCTATCACTATGAAAATTGTACTAATTTGGGGTGCATGGGTAGTTCAGTCATTAAGCATCTGCCTTCGGCTCAGGTCATGATCCCAGGACCCTGGAATTGAGCCCAGCATTGGGCTCCCTGCTCAGCGGGAAGCCTGCTTCTCCCTCTCCCATTCCCCCTGCTGTGTTCCCTCTTGCTATCTCTCTCTGTCAAATACATAAATGAGAAAACCCTTTAAAAAATTGTACTAATTTAATTAACTACTAATGTTAATTGGTGCTATTGCCTCAAAAGCAGTTTGGCAACATCTAAGGACATTAAAATGGCCTTACACTTTGACCCATTTGTTCTAATTATCCTTAAGAAAGATTGGGAGAAGCTATAAAAGGACATTAAAATATTTTCATTGCAACATAGTTTGTAATAATTCTAGAACATAGAAACCAAGTATCCATTATTATAGATTTTATTAAAACTATACAATAAAATATAATAGAAATAATGGTAAGTGACAAAAGTAAAATACCAAAGAATAGTAATATACCTACATTTGCAAGGATACACATTATTAATGTAGATATACATGTATATAAAGAAATGTGAAAGTTATACACAATAACTTTTTTTGCCACCTAATGTCTTTTTAAAAATTTATTTACATTCATTTAACACAATAACTTAATGGTAGTTGTCTCAGGTGGTAAGATAGAAATGATTTGTCTTCTGCTTTTTTGTTGGCATTCTGTTTATATTTTTCTCCTGTAAATACCTGCTACCTTTAAATAAGAAAAAAAGTACAAGTCATTATAGTCAAGGAGCATCTCGTGTGTTCTCACTGACATTTGGAAAAATACCTCCCGGTTTTATTTCACATCGGGAACATTTGCAGTGGGCATCAGAATTCCATTTGTAAACGTGTCTTGTTTGTATTTGTTGTCATTTGTACCCTTTTTTATAAAAAGGATCCCTGCTTAGTTGGAAAACTCTCTGGGAACAGAACACTATCATGTTTCAAGTTAAAATGTAACCCTATGTGACTTACGTATCACTGAATAAGAATGACTGGTGTTTCATCCTTGATTTTCATAAGGTGTTTTTTGGACTCAGCTCAGAGTTGTCTCTGTGTTTTCACCATGACAAATTAGTTGGATTTCTGAGGTTTAAGGTTTATCAAATCTTAAATTGGGTTTTTAACAAAAATAGAAAATAGGGAAAAAGTAAAAGCTAGTTTGGGAGATAGCCCTAATTGAAAAATCTTATTCTTTGTCCACGCTTGGTGAATCACTTAGTTCACTCCTCCTCTCCCTCTTCATTATGAATTAAGAACCTATCTTTAGTGCAGACACTGGAATCAGACTCATGCTGATCAGTTCTAGTCTCTGTTGACTTCTGCAATTAATTGCAATCAACTCGACACTATTAACAATGGCATTGCTGCTCTTAGAATCCACGTTGGAAGTGTAGGGACATTTATAGATCATTTTATTTAATCCCTCGTTTTACATTTTACATTTCCACAGATACAGGAAAGATATAAGAATCTTCCTCTTTCTATATTTGAACAATCCCCACACTGAAGCGACATGGCCCTTGTGCCAAAATGTCCCCCTGCCTAGAGGACCATCAGTCTCCTTTATCCAAGTTAGGGCGTAGAAAGTTGGATTCAAAAGGAGACACTGGGAGGGTTTTTCTACAAGTAAAACTGAAAAGATACGTTCGCATTGTTCTCTCTTTCTTTCTTTTAACTTAAAAATACCTTTTTTACTGCCATTGGAATCAGAAGAACATCTGACCCCTCAGGCTGAACCCACCAGACTGAAGGCTAAAGACTTTTTTACTATTTCTTCTTCTTTCTCTGTTGTCTTTAAAAGCACAGAAATAATGACTTCATCATCTTCTATGATTATTTATCTGAATTAGTTTTTTTTTTTTTAGAGTTTATTTATTTGATAGAGATCACAAGTAGGCATAGAGGCAGGCAGAGAGGGAGAGGGAAGCAGGCTCCCGCAGAGCAGAGAGCCCGATGTGGGGCTCGATCGCAGGACCCTGGGATCATGACCTGAGCCAAAGGCAGAGGCTTTAACCCACTGAGCCACCCAGGCGCCCCTGAATGTGTTTTTATGACTGCATTAAATAAAGTCACCCTTAGGTCCTTGTATTTATAGGATTAATAGCAACATGTTATATAAAGTATGTTAAAAATCTTCATTTTAAATAAAGCATTCAAAATCTAGAGATTAATTATTGAGTGTTAATAATCATTTCCAGATTTGGGGGAACCTTAATAATTTGGGGAGCTTTCCATTCGGAAAAAAACAATTCAAAATTGCTAGCACATAATGAAGTTTAAAAATGAATACTAATTTAGAAAAGAAATTACTCAAATTGATAATTTAAAAAGAGGAGATAAATATAAATGTTCACAAAATTTGCTAATACCATCTTTGTAAATAATTGTATTCCTGTAATCCTCTTTCATTATCATTTCTTATGACAATGACTTCTAATAAAATTTTCTATATAGGAAAAAGATAATTTGGCCGTTCCCCTAGAATGGTGGTTAATTTTTAAAAAAATTTTTTTCTCTAGTTTTTCAGCTTGTTATTAGTAATGTCATAGATATTTATAAATTTTTAGGATGGTTTCCTACTTTATGAACACACCGGACAAGTCCCCTTTGTATATATGATTTCAGAACATTTGAAGTTTTAGGATATAGTGATTAATCTTAAATACACTTTAAATTTACAGCATTTTTTGTTGTCTTATACTAGCATAGTATGAAATTAATATCTTTCCTGATATTAATGTATTTTGTCAAATGAGGAAAAGATACATTTCAATCTGATTCATTCTTTGGATAATGAAAAAATCCTAGAGCCTCTTCTACTTGCTGTTTATCTCTTTCTTTTAATGAAGTATTTCTTCTAGTATGATCTAGAATAGAAGCCAGGGTGGTCAGGTCCATCTCTTTGCGTACTGCCTGTGGATGCCATTCCCTATCTCTACTGAGTTGAAGAGTTGTGGCAGAGACGGGATGGCAGGCGAAGTCTAAAATACTTACTGTTTGACCCTTTACAGAAAAGAAATATATCTGTCCCTGATGTAAGATAATTTTTTTCTTTTTTTTTTTAAAGATTTTTTATTTATTCATTTGACAGATAGAGATCACAAGTAGGCAGAGAGGCAGGCAGAGAGAGAGGTAGAAGCAGGCTTCCCGCTGAGCAGAGAGGCCGATGCGGGGCTCGATCCCAGGACCCTGAGATCATGACCTGAGCCGAGGGCAGAGGCTTTAACCCACTGAGCCACCCAGGCGCCCCTGTAAGAGAATTTTTGTTGTGATTTGTTTCTCAGTGTCAGAATGATTTCTGCTTTTTTAGTGCTACCAAGCATGAGGGGAAGCGAGATGGAGAGAAAGCAGAAATAAGATGATGGTTATAGCCATTCATGCTTAAAATACATCCTCTTGCAATTTACAAAAATATCTAATAGGAAAATACATTGTAAGAGCTTCTTATAGGGTCTTTAACAGGCTGTGAGAGTAAGGGTCTTAAGCTTCATTTTCATCTTTGTATCCATTTATACTTACCAGCACATAGAATTAAAAAACAATTTTAAAGGCCAATCAAAGAGTATAAAGTCTGGATCAAATATTTTTATCATGACTTTAAGAGAGAATAAATGAAATTGTCGTGGTATATGCAGACTTTCATCTCAGAGCATTTCCTCTTCATAGAAATAAGCCATCAGATCACATTCGTCTTCTCTAATCATTACTTAGCTATTTTGATGCCTGGGAATATGTTTTACTGGTCCTTGGATTTTGGCTCAGCCTCCCCTCTGATTTCTCTGCTTTACTTGCTGAACCGATATGGTCCAGAACTTTTCATTCTCATGTCATCTCTCTCTCTCTCTCACCAGTTCACATGTCTATAACCATACTTTCAAAGCTTAACATCTTAGATCTATTCTCTAAGGTTCTGGTAGAAATAGGCTGGAAAGCTGGGGGTGACAATATATGGGCATCATGTTTCCTCCTGCATCTTTGCTGCTTTTCGAACAGAATAGCAATGGAATGCACAGCCTCATTGCCATATTTCCTGTGTTGTCTGTGGATCCAGATAAAATGGTCAGCAGGAGAGCTTTCTCGAGTGGTCACCCTTTCAAAATTTTTCCTAAGATGGGCAGTAGTGGTTACCTGTTCTTCAACAGAAAGGATGTGTCGTGCTTTATGTTCTTCAACAGAAAGGATGTGTCGTGCTTTAAACCAGTGGAACCGAGAACAAAGTGGGGCTGCAGGGGACACCTCAAGGCACCTATAGGTACTCATGGCCACCTGAAGGGCAGTTTTGTTTTTTTTTTTAAAGATTTTTATTTATTTATTTGATAGACAGAGAGAGGTCACAAGTAGGCAGAGAGGCAGGCAGAGAGAGAGGGGGAAGCAGGCTCCCCGCCGAGCAGAGAGCCCGATGCGGGGCTCAATCCCAGGACCCTGAGACCATGACCTGAGCCGAAGGCAGAGGCCCAACCCGCTGAGCCACCCAGGCGCCCCTGAAGGGCAGTTTTGATGGGAAACTAAAGTCTCAGGACATGGGACTAATGAACCTTTATAAATGAGTTTTCCCCAAATGGACTTCTAGTCCATTTGTACCAGAACTAGTGCCATGGATGAAAAGTGAGATTTCTTCAGTAGTTCCTGAAGTGGTCATGGAGTAATGGATTCATTGGGATTCTGGCTCATTGCTACGAGTTAACACTTAAGAAATGGGAGCCTACAGATTGTGATCTGGCCAAGTGTGCATTTTCTACTTTAGCTTAGAGGCCTGCTGTCTTTTTTGCAAAAGGCTTTTCTTGACTTTGACAAGATGTCTTAGTAAAACCGTGGATGTTTTTGTCTTGCTACTTAGTTAAAATGAAAAGACCAAAAAAAATAAATAAATAAATAAAAATCCATACCAAACCCCAAAACCCCACAAAACTTTTAAATCTACTGAAACATCAAAAAATGGGGCTAGAAATACCCTTGTAGTGCTCAGTCATAATTATTCCTGCCAAAGAATCTAAATTTCTTATTCTGTATTCTCAATTATTTTACAGTAAAGTTGATTAGTTGAAACTGTGTGAACTTCAAGCCTCACTTTCCTAATCTGTTCCTTAAAGAAGCGTAGAGAATTGTCCTGCTTCCCTTCCCTATAAATTGAGTGACTTAAGGACTTGAATCAGGTCTCCTAACATTTCTTCCTGTTCAGGGTCCATCACATGGGGCAGGACTAAGGCAAGCAAGTTGAAAACACCATAGCCCTGTTAAAGGAGATGAGTACTGTGTTTGGATTATTTATGTTGGCCTTTCTAAAATGTGAATCAATTCTTGCTAAGTCTGGCAAAGAAAAGTACAGCAATACTGAAGATAGTATGTGTGAAGGGTTTAGAAAATTAGGGTCTATTAGCCAGAAGGTGATTAATATGACAAAATGTGCCTCACCAGAGGAGAAGCAGTAACAATGTTCATCTTGCCTTAGGTATCAGAGGCTCGGGGAGGCAAATCTCAGAGGTCTGTTAAAGAATTGTGCATACATATGAAAACAGGTGCCCCCATCAACTTTCTGGAACATCTGTATTGTCTGAGGGCACATATACATGGTTTATCTTTGTTTAGATATGCTGATGAAAGATACATGATTAATGACCTTCTAAGGTAAGTCTTCCTAATTTTGCCATCTATTCAAGAAAATCCTTTTCTTACTGCTTCAAAATAGCACTTATAAGAGCACAGTGATTAAAGATACTCAGTGGACATTTTTCATACCGTTAGTACAAATTTCTTCTGTGGCTTCTTGAAAGTTTCTGTACTTAAAAATATTCATTTCCACATAATTTTTAAAAAGGAAATGCAAGCATGCATGTTTATTGTAAGTGACAGGGCTATGAGATGGTGGTTGATCTGTGTTGATGGTATAAGATTATATTCAGTGGAATATGAAATTACTTCTATTGGATTTCTTGGAACAGATCAAAGAATTCTTCAGCTCTCAAGGTTGGTTTCAGCGAGGGCAGTATCTAGGTAGAATGAGACATCATGGATGGTCAGTGCTATTTTAGACTGAGTAATCAATAATAGAAAAAGAATTGTAAGTGGTCTCATGAGCATTTTTGCTATTCAGGAAGGTACAGAAATCAAAGACCACTACTGTTTCAAGGGTTAGAATCACCATAATACGGTAGAAAGTAGTACTTTGGAGGTGCGTATGGATCCATTATTAACTGTGACTTGGAGTAGTTTCTTAATTTTTCAAAGGATGCATTGCATAGTTTTTTAAGAGTAAGGCTTCTGGTTTGTGTCCAAGCTTCAGCATTTACTGATTGTGTTACTTTCAGTACCTGTGATGGTTAATTTTATGTGTTGAATTGACTGGACCGTGATGTGCCTAGATACTTGGAAAATTTTATTTTGGGTGTTTCAGTGAGGAGGGTTTTTTTTTTTTTTTTGGATAAAATTAACATTTAAGGGGTACCTGGGTGGCTCAGTCTGTTAAGCTTCCAACTCTTGATTTTGGCTCAGGTCATGATCTCAGGGTCATGGGATTGAGCCCCTCATCTAGCTCTGTGCTCAGCATGTCTCTGTGCCCAGCGTGGACTCTGTCCCTTTGCCTCTTCTCCTCCCGCTGCTCCTGTGGTACTTGCTCTCACTCTCTCTCAAATAAATAAAATGTTTTTTAAAAACTTAGCATTTAAATTGGTAGAGTAAGGCAGATTGCCCTCCCTAATGAAGGCCTGGATAGAACAGAAAACCTGACCCTACCCCAACCAAGAGAGAATTCTTCTTGCCTGATGGCCTTTGAACTAGGATTATTGACTTTTCCTGGGCCTTGTGCTGACTGGCCTTTGGATGGGAATTGTAACTTTGGCTCCCCTGGGTCTCCAGCTTGCTGACTAACCTTGCAGCTCTTGTGACTTGCTAAGTTTCCATGATCATAGGAGCCAATTCCATTTAATAAGTCTCTTTATTTTTATCCCTGTGGTTCTCTTTCTCTGGAGAAACCTGACTGATATATTCACTTAAGCTGCTTTCCTCATGTTTGAAGAGAGGACAATAGGAATACTATCTTAGAGGATTGTTCTATGGATAAAACAAGATAAAAGGCATAAAGTTCTACATAAAACCCTGACATTTGGTATTCAGTCAGTAAATGCTAGCTATTATTTTTTCCTCTTCTGGAAACTACAAGATAATACCTTCTACATGGCTTTGTAGTGAAGGTGAAAAATTACAACATGTGTGATGACCTTAGAACAATGTCTCATGTATCATATGAGATCAGATGTTATATTCCCAGCCAAACAAAAAATCTTTATATATTTTATATATTAACTTAGTTATTGCCCTTACCTCCAGAGTGGCTGTGAACTTGTTGGCTATGGAGATGTCATTCCATCTTTTAATCCTTGCCGAGTACCAAAACCAAGCTGGCAAAATGCTGAGTGAATGCACAGTCTCAGCTCTGTTCTTAAAATCACCGTATAACAGAAAAACTGACATTGAAAAAGCTAAATGCAAGAAGGACAAATTAGTAAGTAAGCTGTAACAAATCATAATCAGACCCCAGACTTCAAAATGTTAAGTGGAATGTAAATGTTTTTGTAGATGTGACTGCGCAATCGTTTGCTTCGGTGTTAATTGAAATGAATAACCTGCAGCCTCTTATTTATTTTAAAAATAACAAACGCTCCAAATCCCTTATGTTTATAATAGTTGAAAACTAGAAGAATTATCAATGCCATTTTGAAGAGGATTTGTTCTTAACAGTAGTTAAGTAATGTGCTGCCATGGGTCTTTTGCAGAGTGTTAAAAATGTGTAAATGGAAATGAAAGGGCACACCTACACATTGTTTCTAGTTTTTGCGGATAGTTTTAAAGAATCAACTGTTAGGAGACTGCCATATAATCTGTGGTATGGCTTTTCCAGATAATGTCTTTTATTTTTTTCTTAAATTGCTGCATAGATAGTAAGAGACTTTGCAGTCTTATTTCCTGCTTTGAAATTTTATTTCTTGCATTTATATGCCTTGGCAATAAAATTTCATTAACTTATAATCTAATACACAATGATTTCTTCTAATGTTTAATAAAATGGCATTAAGGGTAACTGCTATTTTTTTTTCTAAAATTAGGATGTCACATTGAATGGACACACAATGGGCACATTTTACATTTTGAAATGTATATGCTTTGCTGGAGCAGAATGAATGTGACCAATGTAATGGAAATGCTACACTAAGGCTCGTTAAACCTGTGAAGAGTTCATAGATGAAAAAAATTTTGCATATTATGCTTTCAAGTGACTGAAAGAGACAAAAGACTATATGTAAAAGAAAAAAAAAGAAAACTATACTTCTTTACATAAAAGTTCTTACATCTGGAAGGGAGTTGTTTCATCAGGAACTTGACAGTAGGATTCACACTATCAGAGAAGATACTTCGCTGTTGTAATTGATGGATCTAGTGGCTTTAAAATTTTTTCCCCTTATCTGTGCTGTATCTTTTCACATTGTTCCTGTATCTTTTGTTTTGTTTTTCATTAAAAGTTCTTTAATTGACCAATATTTTCTTTTATGGTATGTGTATTACAAGAACAATCCTTCTCTAATTCAAATGTCAAAAAGACACTCCTTTTTTCTCTAAAATTTAAAAATATCATTTGTACAACTTTCATTCATCTGAAATTACTATATAATGTGAAATACTTGCCTAGGTTTACTCTTTTTATATGTGCATATCAAATTGTCTCAGAAACAATTATTAACTACTCCATTATATTTTCATGGATTCAGAATACCACCCATGTCTGAGATCATGCAAAGCTCCCCAATATCAGTCCAAGGAGAGGGGAAATGTTTGGTAGTTGCTTACCTTTTGCAGAAGGAAACAGAATGGAGATTTAAAATCTTTTGGTAGCATAATTTTTGTTGAGAATTATTCTGTTTCTATGAGTGGATCTTCCACTTTCTCTGACATGTTATATAGCCTTATTTGACATCTGACTCGTAGAAGTGCTGCCTTGCCCTGACAAAATATAGCAGGGTCCCACTTGAACAGAGTTATTAATAGAGTTCTAGTCTTACCCCTGCCATTATATCTGAGCCCCTTTGTATTATACGAACTGTCTGACCCCCCAGTAAACTCTAGATTATTTGGCATTGTTGCCAAGAGGTATTTGCTTTTAGTGGCTGGTAATATTCATCTGTGTTTGCTAAGTCTTACCATGATCCAAGAAAACTTAAGTCTATTTATCCCCTTCGTTTTAGGATTTTTCCATCAAAAGCCATTTATGATCTTCTTGGCACAGAGGCCTACATGCCACACGCAAATTGTCTGAAAAAGTCACTCAGTGCCTTACTAACAAGGAGTAAAGAAAAAATCTTGCTTTCCAATGAGAAAAGTTTTTATTTATAAACTTTGACCTACTTGAACCACAGTTACAAGGCAAAGGGAATCATAATTGTTTTAAATTAATAAGGCAGTTTTAAGTATGAAGTGTTTATGAAGTGCAAAAGAGTACATTGTAGGATAACCCTAGAGATAATTTTTTAAAGCATTTTACATTTATTAAAATGCATTATTCCTTTACCATTCTTTTTTGGGAGAGATCTGAGGAACTTAGAATAGTTCCTTTGCATCAAATATTTAACTTTTTGTTTTGTTTTATTTTCCATTAGCAGATCAATTTGTGTAGTGTAGGAAAGAGAGATAAATTTGATGGGGTTTCATCAACACATAGCCTCTGGCAGTTAATATGGATACTCAATATTAAATACATTAGTCATCTCGGTATATAATAGTCAATACATTGATATTACATATTACAGAACACTGGCCATGATTGATAGGTTTCTATGGCATCTTATTATGGCCAAGTTTGTCTTTCCCACTGATAGCTTTCCTCCTCCAAATGAATTCATACATCCAGTCCCATCACAGATTACTTTAAAAATGAAATAGATACAGGAGATCATTTATGTTCTAGCTGAGGCAAAGCTATAATACAAAGTTTTTTATACTGTTGTTTTAACTTTCACATCTGATTGTTTCTGGTTTATGTATAGCCTTGATATTCAGAAATGAAGTTAAAGACATGTGCAATTTAGTTAAAAACCTGCAGAGATATTCTGCACTGCCCTTTATAAGAATCTATTCCATGTATAACTATGGTAATATACTAATGTGTAGGCATCTACAAGGCCCCTTCCAGAAAATGTCAGCTTGTTTCCTTCCATTTATTGGAAATAATCTTGTTTACTATTACTTATCCACTGCCTAGTTTGATTTTTCCTCTTGGTTTTGAGCATATCCTATAGGTCTGTCTTGGAAGGAAGAGAAAGTGCATCCTTCCACATTCTGTTTCAGCTGGGCTTAAAGCCAAAAGTACACTGCAATCTGTAATTATCTCCTGTCTATGCTGCCAAAGGGAAGAAAAAAGTTTAAATAATACTCTACTAAAAGACTGTGGAATCAGAAAACAGATACTATTATGAATGTAGAATCAATTCATTATTATTCCTACTCAGGGCAGTTTCTAGGACTTCCCTTTTTAAGATATAGGCTTGTATGTATGTTGATTAATATCCCTTAAAAGACTCAAAGAATACAAGCTTCCTCCCATGTAAGGCTGTGATTCTGGATGAACCTTTGAACAGACTACTTTGTTTTGGGTAAATATAATTGAGATCAGTCAATAAATGAAAGAGTAATGAAACAAGAATTGTGTAGGGGGACATTGTCTCATAGCAGCATTGAACTTAAGGGGTAGCTGGGTGGCTCAGTCAGTTAAATGGCTCCAGCTAAGGTCGTGATCCTGGGGTCTTAGGATGGAGCCCTGTGTCAGGCTCCCTGCTCAGTGGGGAGTCTGCTTCTCCCTCTCCTCCTGCCCCCCCTCCCGCTCATGCTCTCTCTCTCAAAATAAATCTTTAAAAAAAAATGAACTTAAGTGGATTTAACTATATGCCCACTTAAAAAAAGGAAAGAAGAATATATTTATTTAAGTAGTAAAAATGTGCAAATGATGTTAGCTTTTTTTCAGGCCAGAGAAAAGGAAATTAGGTTCATTGTTTATGCAGCCAGGGAAGAGGAGAACCATGATATGAAGGGCATTCTTGGGGTTGACAGTGAAAGAGGACTTGAGGGCCAGAGAAAGAAGAATAGAAATAAAGAATAGAACAATTAATAATGAAATGATGGATTTATATGTATATTTATATGTATGTATATTTATTCAGTATTTTATTATATATTTTATGTGTGATTTAATGAAACTTTCAGTATTTATTATTATTATTAATATTATTATTATTATTTATTTCAGAATTTATCCTTTGCCAAAGCCATTAGAATCTAGCCTGACTGTTAGATACAACTTTACTGTATAAATCCATTCTTAAAATCATCTATTCTGCTACCTGCAATAGTCAGGGAAGATTTAGAGAGTGACCAGAACCTAGCACTTACTGTGTCTCTCAGATGTGCCCAGGGAGTGGTGCATAGTTAACTCACTAAGGTCCAGCTAACTCTATGTGGAGCAGGAATAAAAGCACTTCACTAAGATGATGTTTGATTTCTTTCCAGAAATACATAGGCACAATCCAGATGGATGAGGGGGTAAACAAAAGTATGTGTAAGTGCCTACTTTTGTCATCAAATATCATATATAAAACAGGAAATGATACATTTAATTTTTTATATACTCATAATTTTTTAAATTACAGGATATTTTTAATTAATTATTTGTAATGTATTTTTAATTAATTATGACCTTAGTTGCTGTCATCTGTATTTTACATGCCCTCAGTATTTAGACTGTTACCTGGCATATAGGAGGTATCCTATTCAAATTAATTGAATGAACAACTGAAATACGAAAACTTGTCTTCTTCAGGCTCACTAAATAAGCTGAAATTTAGTCATCCTCTCCTCATTATTTTTCTTAGTTTAACTCAGCACTGATAAGATTGCCTTTTCCATCATCTTCTGTCTTTCCCCAAGACTTTTTATGGCTCTGTGAATCAGGACCATGACTTTTATAATCCAAAGTGGGAAAAGACTCAGATCATTCTCGTATTGCTATGACTCTTCTCAAAGTGGGATATACAATCCAGGGTCAAGACGACAAAGCAAAGCCATTAAGAAAAAGAAAGAAATATGAGCTGGCATCCTATTTCCAGGCAGGGTGTAAATAGGGAGCTCATGATCAAGGGAGAAGCAAAGGCATCAAGAAGGCTAAGGTCAGATGCACAGAATATGGGACTCCATTTGTCAAGCCAAGTTAAGGAAGTTCCTTAAGGAAGGAACTAGGAGGGATCTAGAGGGATTCAAGCTTTAAACGAGGAAAGTAAAGACCGTCCTCAGAAGAAAGCAGGAGATTCACAACTTGGTTGTCATGGGTGGCATATCCTTTCTCTTGACCCTGGGTCACAGTGGCTTGTCCCCTCTTACATATCCTCATGTCCCTTTTGTGCGCCCCTAACTCGGCTGCCATTCACTGTCGCTACTACTTTCTCCCAGGTGTGAGTTCCTCTGGGACCCAGAGACTGTCTCTCCCTCTTGTCTATCTTCCAGGCTACACCTGACTCTTGCCACACCATCTTGCCTTAGCTTTTTCTTTCCTTTCACTAAAATCTCTCCTAACATCCGCACCCCTCCCTGGGGAAATAGGAATATGAGCCACAGTTTCTTGCTCTCCCTGATGTATATGCACAACACTTAATAATCCCACTCAGGTCCAAAATACATATCCTTCCCTCTGCAAACAGTTACTGTGCTTTCTTTAAACATTCTTTTTTTTTTTTAAAGATTTTATTTATTTATTTGACAGAGAGAGATCACAAGTAGACAGAGAGGCAGGCAGAGAGAGAGAGAGGGAAGCAGGCTCCCTGCTGAGCAGAGAGCCCGATGCGGGACTCGATCCCCGGACCCTGAGATCATGACCTGAGCTGAAGGCAGCGGCTTAACCCACTGAGCCACCCATGCGCCCCTCTTTAAACATTCTTATGACCCATTCTGGGATGTTGATATTTTCTCAGGATTGGCCTATTATGGTTCCTTGGCAGCTGGGCCAAGAGGGCGGCCAAAGACTGAAAAATCCTGTTAGGTGGGCTCTGAGCTCTTTGTACTTGTCTTGTGCGGTGCCCATATTGATTACACCATCATATCGCCTTCAGAAACAGTAACTCTTCTTATTGCAGTCTGTATGATTGTTTTTTTAAAAAGCTGTAGCAGGGGCACCTGGGTAGCTCTGTGGGTTAAGCCTCTGCCTTTGGCTCAGGTCATGATCTCAGGGTCCTGGGATCAAGTCCCAAATCAGGCTCTCTGCTCAGCAGGGAGCCTGCTCTCCCCCACCCTCCCCTGCCTGCCTCTCTGCCTGCTTGTGATCTCTCTGTCAAATAAATAAATAAAAATCTTAAAAAATAAATAAATAAAAATAAATTAAAAACTGTAGCAATTATGTCACATTATGGCTATAAGGATTTATTCAAAAAGTTTAGCAACAATCTGATACCCACAGTTAAGAAATTTAATGAAAAGAATAAATGCTCTTTAGTAACTGCCAACAATAGGCAGATACTACATGCAGGAAGCAAACTGTCCTTTTCTAAACTCTCAGTTTAATAACCCCCTCAGTTTAATACCAGAATTTAAGCCAATCCCAGGCTAATTTTCCCCAAAGTTTGGATGTGGTCTCCCCTCCCCCCTTAAGAGACCACATCGCCGTAGCTCAGTCATAAATATCCCAGACATGTGGATGGCTTTTTATTTTTGACCTCCAGCTGTGAGAGGATCATAATCAGGTGCCAGAGAACAACTGTTGCCTACATGCTAGCGGGCACCCCTGGCCACTCCTTTTGAACTCTGTGTCCTTTAAAAATGGGCAGCTCTCATCCACTTGCTCTGGGTGTTGCATTTAGAATGATTGGTTTCCCCCACTATTATTTTAGACAATTGCATTTATCATGAGAAATTAATCCTTGAGGGATCAGTGATGCATGTTTTTCTCAAGCCCACAGGAACCAAACTATTATTCATTTTCCACTTGACATAAATTGACCTGTGAACCCATTTACATTCTCATTCCCTTGCTGGCAGTAGCAGTGAACCCCATGGTCAGTTCTTGGACAGTAGTGACCCCTGCAGGCACAGCCACCAAGTCCCAAGGAGCTCTGTAGACGCCACAGTGAACAGGACTGGTAGCATACCTGTAGGAACCTTAGTTACCTTTGTTGGAGTGGTGTGTCTGCCTGTGTGAAGTGAGTGGTGTAAACCTCCGTTATTTATAGTTGTGTGATGAAGATAGAAGTAAAGAGAACTATGCGGGAGGTTGTCCATGGATCTTTTCTATTTCCTCTTTGAGGGAGTTTTTCTTTTTTCTTTATGACTCTACCTTGAAAGTTGTCCTCAGTCTCCAGTCACCAGTTGCTGTCCCTATAAGCCATTCCACTGTACTCGGGGATACGCCCTGCGTCTCCTCTCCTGGGAGATTCTAATGAGAAATGGAAATGCAGAAAATGTTGTAATGGTGGGATGATGGGCAGCTCATGTTGTTGAATTGGAAAATGGTTATATGCCAAGCGTAGCCGTGGACACTGGGAATAGGTATGTGCCTACGACACAAAACACTGTCTTCAAGGTGCTCATGGTAAATTAGGAAGTTGCAGCATGATCTCATCCTTTGAAAGTGAAAAAAATGAATCATTCTTTGAAGAATGGGCTAAATTTGTTGCTTGAAATCACTGTGGTACCTGGAATTAGAGTCTGAATAAGGGACAGAGTTTTTAATGAGTGTTTTAGATCCCAGAGAAACAAACCTAAGCAAGCAAAAGGCAATGCTTACCGCTCAGAATGTAAAATGAATTATACAGTTACGAAGTTCTTATACAACCTGTTTAGATAACTTTAAACATCCTATTCCTGTTATATTTTATAAAATTACTTAGTATAAATAATTTTGTTAATATGAACTCTCCTTTTGTGAGATTCTTGAGGACGGTGACATCGTATCTTTTTCTCTGTATTCCAAGTGCATAGTTCAGTGCCCTGCCAGTCATAGATTTTTTTTTAGTACATAAAATAATTACCGAACACATGAAAGAAGGAATACTATAGGTCTATGTTTCATAGACCTCTTTTTCTTTAACACATCCTGTTGTTATTGCTGAAGGTTCTAATGTTCCAAATGCACCTGTCAAGCTGAGCTTGAATCTGAGTCCAAAAATCTTCCTTCTTACTGAGCAGGCAATGCCGGAGAATGTGTGGGTTTGAGGGTTTTAAAGGTTACCGATAATGTAGTCTGCAGTCAGCTGCTTTTGGTCAAAATGAAGATGAGCTAAGAGATAAAAGACTGCAGTAAAATGAGTATTAACTCATTTTAACATTGTATAGTTTGTCATTAAAACATCTTACAGATAATGGAGTTCAAGATTTCAGGCCCACTCCCCAACTGTACTCCGCAGATTAGGAGCTGTGGGATATTTTGAAGGAAGGTAGGAATGTTCCTAAAATCAGAAAGGTGAGCATGAAATATGCATTTAGTGACGGCTTTCAGGAGAAACAGAGTTCGCGTGTGCCCGCAGAGTGCTCTGTGTGGGAGGGGGCCATGGGCTGTAGAAAGGATTTGCTGACTCACCAAAGAGGCATCCATGAGAAATTCTTCATAAAAAAGCTGGCTAACACAAAACAACCACCACCACCACACCCCCCACCACCTGCTAAAAAAAAAAAAAAAAAAAAAAGAAAGAAAGAAAGAAAAAAGAAAAAAAAATTTCTAAAGAAGGAACTCAAAAAGTGATAAAGTAAAAGCCAACTAGCAATTTCTAAAATATATTTATCCCTATTTTTTAATTTGGTGGTTATCTAAATGACTATGAATCATACATTCGCTTTTACTTTCCCTTGTTCAAAAATCCTTTATCCAGAATTGCATGTGCCTGTTCTTGTGTGAGGCAATGAAATTAGCCATCTTAGAAAATCTTTGTTAGAAGAAAGAAAAATGTCCTGAGTGTCATTTCACGTTGGGGTTTCCCAGATGTGTTTTCATACTCCATATTGAGTCGTATGGTGTACTCTTTGCCTTACTTTTTAAATCTATCCTGCAGCAGATTAACATTGTATTCCCTTTAACCTGCTTATTTCGGTGAATTAAGTGCAGTGTCTGAAACAGTAACACAGTTGAGATTTCTTGCAAACAGTATGCAGTGCCTAAATATATTCAGCCAGGGTTAAAACAGAGTAGGTAAATATAAAGATCAAATGAGATGTCATATTGCTGAAAAACTGATTTGGTGCTTAATATTTATTTAGATTTAGATTTTTATTTTTTTAAGATATTTTTTATTTATTTGACAGAGAGAGAGAGAGAGAGAGAGAGAGGTCACAAGTAGGCAGAGAGGCAGGCAGAGAGAGAGGAGGAAGCAGGCTCCCTGCTGAGCAGAGAGCCCGATGTGGGGCTCGATCCTAGGACCCTGGGATCATGACCTGAGCCGAAGGCAGAGGCTTTAACCCATTGAGCCACCCAGGTGCCCCTATTTAGATTTTTAAAAATTCTTTCCTGTTGTCCTGAGGCATCACTAAGCAATTAAAGCATTGCTATCTGAGTTGAGCTGCCTTGGATATTGTACAGTTTATGAAATCGGAATAGTTTGGCACAGTAGGATTCTGATTTGCAAAGAAACAACCTGAAAGCTCATCTTCTTAAGCAGGGAGACACAGGTTTATTTATTTCAGTGTATTAGGTGAGACAAGCTGTTTTTTTATGTCAAGTGGTTGCCTGTTGGAAGATTAGAAAATCTTGAGGAAGAGGGCTCTCAACAACAGGCTGTCCTCTTGCTCTGATCACCAGCAGTGGAGGCAGTAAATGAGAAAATCCATGAGCCTCATCTTGATTTATTAAGGTTTCATTTGAAATCCAAATCAGAATTGGAAACTCTCTCCGCAGCCTCAGCCCACTATTTCGGAATTAAAATAACTTTTTCGTGGTTTTATTTTGAATACCGTCATCTCAATCAAGAACCAAACCTTAGTGAACATTTGCAAAACAGTGCAACTTACTGCAAAATGTTACTAAAACACATAAAATTTTTTATCCTTGTCACTTAACTAAATGAAGTATCTGTTTCTGCAAAAGGATAGCATGCAATTAAGCTTTCTTTTGGTTGTCTTTAGAACTCTGGTTTTTTAAAATTTAATTCCCAGATGTCTTAATAGAAGAAAGTAAAATCATAAAACAAAGGGGTGCACTGAGTATGGTTTTTTAATACCGAACACAGATCAGTTAACCAGGTATAGCACTTTATCATCTTATACTGTATTGACTGACTGATACTTAGATAACCCACTGATTTCTCTTTGGTGTTAATATAATTTAAACCTAGAAATTGATTGAAAAAGAATTTTTCTTTCTGTGAGTTTAGAAATAGTTTGGAGCCAGTTTTCAATTTTTAAGCAAATAAGTATCTTTTTCATGTAGAAGAGGGATCCAGTACTCTTCCTCTAAAGGGCTAGAAGCAAACATTGTGGACTCTATGGCTAAGTACTGAGTACTGCTGCAGTGTTCAACTCCACCATTGTGGCCTGAGAGAGGCCATGACAGTACCTACTGTAGTACTTGGTGGCTGTGTTCCCCCAAAAATGTTATTCACAAAAACAGGTGACTGGCTGGATTTTGTCTGGGGACCATGATTTGCCAACCCCTAACCTCTATCGCATTGTGTTTAGAGGTATTTAGGAGATACAGTTATAAAAGACAACCTGTAGAGAACCATTATGTTGTGCTTGCCCAAATATTGTTTAGAGGTCTTTTATTAAGAAACAATTAAAAAAAAAAAAAGGAAGCAGACAGGCAATAGGTATATCAGGGCACCTACACCTTTGAGTACACACCAGGTGTCATGTGCATGGATACACATATGGTAGTGGTTTTGCCAACAATCTACTCAACCAGTGAGAGTTTCATTTTTCCAGATAGCTCCTTCAAAATACTTTCATAATTGTTCAGAAGTAGGTACATATTTTGTTGAATCAGTTCTGGCTGTCATGTACCAGGACTTCTGCTGGAAAAGTGTTTGCTTTTATGGGGGAACCACAGTTTCTACTCTGCAGAGAGCGCCACAGTGGTATGCCCATGAGCTGCTCGTGTTGCGGCAAACAGTGGAGGCAATTGATGTCATTAGTCCTGTGCAAAACGTCTGCTACAGGCTTATTGGTCTTGCTCTTACTCTTTCTGGTCTTAGTGTAGCCTGCACAGAGGTGAGCAGGAAAAAGTATTCTAGTGACCCGAAAGGGAGAATTTCCTCTTCTTCTGTGTGTGTTTAATCAGGTACACAGATTATCTGTTGCTTAGATGCTCAACACTCTTACCTGTACAGCTTTTCCACTTAGACACACATGCTTACATGCAGGTTAATACGCCGCACGGTGTCTCCCTCCAGGGATCATCCATGATACCCAGGTGGTCAGCGTGTGCTCAGAAGTAGGCCTTATGCTGAGTTTGGTTCAACAGTCCAGACAGCATTACTATCTTCTCTTGCATTCTGGTCTTGATTTGGGGCCACTTACTCCACAGGCAAATACTTATGTCTGTATAAATTATAAAATTTATATTATACCCCGAAGGCCTCGGTCCCAGCCACGTGCCCGCACAAGAGAGGTTCATAGGCCCCTGTGCTAACTGGTGCAGGCGAATATATACAAAAGGTCGGGGTGGGAAACACAAGCGTCCAGTACTCCAGGGCAAGTGTGTCTAGGAGCAGCTGATGGACGGTTACTTAGCAGCAGAGATTGAGCCCTGGAGCAACTAGAATCCACATGGTAACGGAAAAAATCTTTTCTGTGTTCTTGCTTTAGCAGTGTCTGAACTCAGTATCTAGTTCAGCATAAATCTATCATGTGCCGAATAGTGGGAATTAGATCTTATGGGGGCTTCCAGGTAATTCAGAAATAAAGAAGAAAAACAAAACATGATAGCTGAAGAATATATATATATGTGTGTGTGTGTGTGTGTGTGTATGTGTGTGTGTGTGTATAAAATTACCCTATGGAGCATAGCACCCTGAAGGAAGTGTAGCACTTAGTGGAATGTATGTGGAGGGGGCACAATATGCGGACAGTGCCCATGTATGCAGAAGGCCACTGCTTGGGTGAGCAGCAGTGTTTGTTGAGCATGAGTTGATGTTTACTGGCCATGTATTATGTGTCACATCCTTGCTAAATGCTTGAATCCTGCATCTCATTTAATCTTTATTACAAACCTATGTGTAACAAATTATTTAATAACTTAAAAGTAATTACGATTAATGCAAAACCAACTTAATAATATTAGCTACCATCAACTGAACAGCTACTGTGTGGCAGTTTTCATTTGCAGAAACCACGTTTAGAGTCTTTCAAATTAGCATTATCATTCTTGTTCTAGATTATAAAGAAATTGAATATCAAAAGAGTACCCAAGGGGCTCCTGGGTGGCTCAGTTGTTAAGCATTGCCTTTGGCTCAGGTCATGATCTCATGGTCCAGGGATTGAGCCCCACATTGGTTTCCCTGCTGGGTGGGAAGCCTGCTTCTCCCTCTCCCACTTCCCTTGCTTGTGTTCCCTCTCTGGCTGGCTGGCGCTCTCTCTCTCTCTCTCTCTCTCTCTCTGTCAAATAAATAAATAAATAAAATCTTAAAAAAAAAAAAAAAGTACTCAAAGTAGTGAAAGGCAGAGCCAAAACTGAAACACAGGTATATTGCATATTGCATTATACCTCTCACTCCTTCATTATCTCTTAGGCCTGGAAATTGTAGGCTAGCCTATGACACTACAGGGGCTCTCACAGAATGTTGTTTGATGAATAAAAGACTCTGACATAATCATTATATATAAAAAAACTGTCTAGTATTTACCACTGACTACATGTGGCTGTTTTAAAGGCTGTTTTCACTCTGCAACATTACAGTGACTGTTAGTGCAGACTGGAAACCATTAAAACTTTGGGAGACCCTTTAACAAGTATTATGTCAGGCCTGTATTCTTGTCCTGGAGGCACTTCATGTAGAGGTGAAGTTAAGAGTACATTGGAAAATACATGGGGTTTAAGACATATTACTCTAGTATAAACTTCAAATTAGACGTATGGATTTTTTGGAACTGAAGGGGAGCAGGAGATAAGTGATAAAAGGTGAAATATCACCCATTCTATTTACCGTGCATTTTCCTCAGCTCCATCTGGCTCTCATCCATGCCTCCAGTGTTTGAGAGCAAGAACAGCGCCTTCTCAGTGTTTCCTTACCAGCGGGCGGTGCGGGTATTGGACATTTCCTTTGTCACTGAAAGTGACACTGAAAGTGCTCTTGGCTGGTGCTGGTCTGGAGTATAATATAACTTCTCCTTGGCATTTATGTTTAGTCAGAAGATAACGAAGTGCAATATGAAGACATTGTAGAAATACTTTAAGTATAATTTAGAAAAACTAGAATACTATTTTGAGGTGCCAGAACACACATTAGGAATCCTAAGTCTTCCTCAGATTGTCCACGTTTTTTTTAGAGAGCAAAAAACCCCTTCTATTTCTATTAAGAAATAGAAGTTCAAAAATATTATTAGAGGGGGAGGTGAACCATGAGAGACTATGGACTCTGAAAAACAGCCTGAGAGTTTTGAAGGGAGGGGGGTGGAAGATTGGGGGAACCTGGTGGTGGGTATTAGGGAGGGCACGGATTGCATGGAGCACTGGGTGTGGTGCAAAAGCAATGAATACTGTTATGCTGAAAAGAAATAAACAAACAAAAAACATTTCCAACAACCAATCAATAAAAAAAAAAGAATATATGGTAACTAGCAGAAAATAAAAATAATATTTTAACCAAAAGAATTGGGGAAGGATTGTGGGGAATATATAGAAGATGCTAAAGTGAATTCCTTACTTTGTATGGTACCATGTCAAATACCAAGTGTCTAATAGACATGAGTTAGGAAATTCATATATAATTTTGTAGGTGGTATGATAGAATCTGCAGAAAATCTGAAAACAGAAACCCTAAAAATACAATTTAAAATATGGTGCCAGTCAGAGGGGGAGATGAACCATGAGAGACTGTGGACTCTGAGAAACAAACTGAGGGTTTTGGAGGGAAGGGGTGTGGGGGGTTGGGTGAGCCTGGTGGTGGGTATTAGGGAGGGCACGGATTGCATGGAGCACTGGGTGTGGTGCATAAACAATGAATCTTGGAACACTGAAAAGAAATAAAATAAAATAAAATGGAAAAAAAATATGGTGTCAACTTCCTTGGAGATTTCTTTGTCCAAGTGAGGAATTAACTTTTAAAAATACACAAAGGCGGGCACCTGGCAGGCTCAAGCCATGGAGCATGTGACTCCTGATCTCGGGGTTGTGAGTTGAGCCCCATGTTGGGTGAAGAGACTACTTAAAAATAAAATCTGAAAATAATACAAAGGCCAGGGAAGAGAGAATTGTTGTTTATGACTCAGTGTAAAATTTGGGTGGGGAATGAGTACAGGATAATACTTTAATTATATATCTTTCTAGGGGTTCTACACACACACACACACACACACACACACGGTTAGAAGGAAGGAAAGACAGTCTTCAGTAACCATCCAGAATGAGTAGAAAAGAGGAGGAATACAAATGTAGGAGAATACTAACAGTTACGAGTCCAGGAGAAAGCAAAACAATATAATTAAAGCGATTATATGTGACATGACTCTCAAACAGTGTTTACTGTCTTCCATGATGTGTTAGTCTGTTTTGCCACACGTGAACAGTAGCACCGTGCATAAGAAAAACTGTGACGGAGACAGCTTTGAAAACAGAGCTGATAGTTGGGATCCCAGCCATGAATGAACAAGTTAGGTATTCCATCTTATTAGATATTTTAAAAATAAATGCATGTAAAAATGTTAAAAATAAATGCATGGAAGAACTGGAGTTTATGTGGAATATTCTCACGGATACTATATTTTATGTTTTTAGACCTTTTAATTTATTCTCATATTTATTTTGGTGAGCAAGTGAAACCTGTACTGTCAGACTTTTCACTGCCTCTGGCCTGGCCAGAGTTTCAGATCTTCAGAAGCTCAAATGAGGGGCCCTGTCAAATTGTGTAGGTTGATGTGGAATAGAGATAAGTAAATAAAACTTCAGTTTAAAGATTTGTGTGGTACCACACACATTAGGGCTTTTTTTTTTTTTTATTTTTAAAGAGATTGAACACTGTGCAAAGAAATTGAATTTTTTGAAAAGATAAGATAGGAGTAAATATAGAAAGGGACTTAAAAGACTTAAAGCAGTGGAGCAAAAAGTCCGTTCCTCTTGCAGTTTCTTCTATACAATAATATCACAGACCAGGCAGTCTACTGTAGGTAGAAGCCTTTTTTAGTTCACCAACTATTAGTTCTGTTTTCCTCTAAGGAATTTAGGATCTTCTTTGAAAATGTGAGAGAATTTAATTAAAAAAAAAATTCAGTTGTCTTTGCAATATCAGAGCAGATCTCTTACAGGAGAAGCTTGTCATTTTAGGACTCCGCTGGTCCAGTGATGGTGGTCCATTGTTCGATAAACAAAGGTCACGGCCACTTGAGCTGGCCTTCAGCTCAGTGGTGCTACTCTGCACACTGAGAAGCACAAACTGACAATCACCAGCCAAAGATGCTTTCAGATGAGACCAGGAAAGCTTGTCCCATTCCCAGTAATATGGTTTCCAAGTGTCGGAATGATCCCATCAATTGATGTTTGGGTAGATGTCTTTTAAATCTCCATCTTCATAAACATACTCTTACACTTATACTTGTCTGTATTACAAAATACATGAGCATTTTGGAAATTCCCTGGTAACCAGTTTTCTCATCTATAAAATAATGCTGCTAGACTACCTAGTCTTCATAGTTTCTTCTATGTAAAAATCTAACTTTACCCTTGGGAACACACTTATAAAAGGAATTAAAAAGGGCGATTTTTCAGTTTGCTTTGTATAGAATAGCCATTATATAAATAATGCTCAATTTGATGTTTCGTTAAATATATGCTAATTGAATGAGAATTAGGTGCTAATCTCTGAAGACCCAAAAATTAATAGAAAAGATTCAACCTCTCAAGTAGTTGTTGGTCTGTCTGGGGAAGTAGATAGGGAAAGATAAATGATACTAAAATATTACAGCAAGAGTATGAGTAACATTTGTCACAGTAAAAAAAAAATGGAAGGATAGCCTTCAGAAGTTTCAGAGTTTTATGTGTTTTAGATATACCACCTGGAAAAGGTCTGTAGATCTGTTGATTTCCTAGGTCCACATTAATGCCCAGCATTTCCAACCCCCATACTTTGCAAAAGTAAATTCAAAAGCCTGAGAAATTAAATGGCTTTTCCAAATGCATCCATTTTATTTGTTGGTAAAGACATGTAGGTCTCCCTAAGTCTTTATTCTCCCAGCTCCCTTCCCTCCAGTGTGCTTGGAATATCTAAAATTCCAATTCCGTCTCACCCCGTTTCCTCTCTACTTCTTTGGCATCTTCTTATACTATGTATTCTTGCCACGCTGGCGGTCTTTGACTTAGGATTGGCCAGGATTATTGCCTCCTTTATAATTAAGTTTTTCTCTTCTTGGAATACCCCCCTCCCAGATATTTGAATGGCTGGCTCCTTTTCACCATTTAAATATTATTTTATGTCTTAGAGAGTGTTTTACTGTTTCTCACACTTATCCTTGCCCCATAATTATATTTTATTCCATGAATTCCCATGATTGCATTTACAGTTTTTATAGCCTTTGTTTAAATTATTTTATATTTTTATCTTCTGTCTATTCCTTAAAATAAGCTCCATGAAAACAAACTTCTTGAATCTCCTCTTCACCCCTGTATCTCCAGCACTTTGAGCAGTGTTAACTCCTGATAAGTTCTTAATAATAATTTCTTGAAGGGATAAAGAATTCTGGTTCCCATCAGTTATGCATAGGATCAATAAAGTACAATCTACTGTGTCTCATGATTGAAGACACCACGAAGGATGACCATGTTAGCTGAAATCCTTGTATTACTGCCTCCTTATAGAAAGACTTTAGAAGAGAACGGTGACATTTAAGTCACATTAGGAAGATATAATATTTTCATGCTTCCTATGTGTTTCTAGGTAGTTAAACCCAAGTCATAAAAAGCCACCTTCCTCCATGTGAGGGTCCTAGTCAGTACAGTAAGCCTTTTTCCAGAAGTTTGAAGTGATTGATCTTGCTCTGGGAATAAAAAGGGCTTAAGAGCATTTTGGGGAATATGAACTTTGGAAGAGAAGAGGAGTGGGCCAAGGGGGATGAGAGGAAGCCGGGAAAACCCAAGGGAAACCTGGGAGCAGGAGAATGTGGGGGGGGGGTGGGGGGTGGTTGTGTAGTGTGGTCCTAATCAAGAAAGAAAAGGCAGAGTTAAAAGGAATTTCAAAAGGAAGCGAGTGATGGATACTCTTCATTCTGTGGAAGAGTTAATAGGCATGAGGACTGAGCATATCTTCCTAATTTAGCAATAAAAATAGAGTTGGCGACTATTTTTTGTTACGATAATGCAATCTGCTCTAACAAATGGCGTGAATGGCAATGGTTTGCACAAGTTTGCTTCTCAATCACGGGGCAGTCCTGGTTGGAGGGTAGATTTCCTTATGGTGATCTAAGGTCCAGATTCCTTCCTTCTTTTGGTCTTTTCCTGCCGTAGAGTCCATGGTCCCCTGCATTCAGTCAGTGAGTTTGGAAAAAGAGAGAGGGCGTTTTAAGTTCCTAAAGTTAGAAATCATATTTGTCACTCTGCTCACATTCTCTTGGCAGAAAATACAAGGTTCAGTATCTATGCAAGGGAGCCAGAAAGTGTCGTCCATGTATGTACAGTTGTATGGAAAGGAAAACACCAATAATGATGGGCAGAGACCAGTCTTTCTGGATGCTGGAGAAATCTGCAGTGAGGTCATTTTCATTTTATGAATATTCACTGATCATTTGGAAATACAAGTCTACGTAATAGACTATACCTATTCTCACAAAGTTGTAATTTACCAGAAGAGATAAGACATACACAAATTATTGGAATTCAGAGCTGTTTCTGATTTATTCATATAAATTTTGTGATAGAAAAAAGATAAAAATGGTAGAAAATGAGTATATGGCTGAATTAATCAAAATGTAGACTCTTTTCATTGATGTATCTGATCTCCCCATTTTCAGAGGAGAAGCACTCATGTCAATCCTCCCCATTTCCAGATCAAAGGCTGTTGCACACTGGATGGAGCCATTTGTATATGAATATGTGTTGGTGTAAAATCTAGCCCACTAAAAATCTAATGTGGCTTATATAACTAACATCCTCTATTCCTCATTTATATTGTTTACTGCTTTTTTAAAATCTAAAAGGATAGTTAAGTTTTTTATTGGATAAATTGTGTTTTGGCTTAGAGCACTCTAGAATATAATTTTTTTTTTTTCAGAAGAGATTGGAGGTGGAGGAAGTGCAAGGAAATCGTTACGTTTTCATAAGTTATTAATAATTAATTTTTTGGAGAGACTATATCTGAAAAGGGTTTAAACCAAAACTGTGAGACTGTACTGTTTCTACTTTGGCTGAAGTAAATGAACGTGGTATAAATCAAGAGCTGGCAAATGTTTTTTTTTGAAAAGGAAAGACAGTTAATATTTTAGGATTTTCAGGATACATTTGATCTCTGTTATAACTACTTGTTTCTGTCATCATAGCATGCAAGGAGATGTAGACAGTATATAAACTAGTAAGCATGAATGTGTTCCGGTAAATCTTTATTGATGAACACTGGAATTTGAATTTCATTTAATTTTCATCTGTCATATAACATCATTTTTTTCATTCCTCCCACCATTTAAAAATGCAAAATTCATTCTTTGCTCCTGAGCCATCCGGAAATAGGTGATGGGCTGAATATGGCCCACGGGTTTTTTGTTTTCTCACTCCTGGTATAGAGAGAGAAAAAATGAAAACACAATTTAGAGCTACTTTAAATCAGTTTTATTTTAAAAATGCGTGGACTGTAACACATTATTCTATATATTTATTTTTGACAGAATTTAGCAAAATATATGCTTCAAGTATATGAAATGTGAGAATGTATTATATGCTCTCAAATTTTAACATAGATACTAACCCCTCCCCCAACTTTTTTAGATATTAACACTAACAAAGCTATAAGAAATTATCCTAGGTCAGTTCAGAGGGGGAGAATTTTTCGATCCTACCCACGTTTAGCACTCTTTGAAGGCCTTAATGCTCAATTAGTCAATTAGCAGCTGCCAGATGGAGAAGGCCGTTTCTTCATGTGCCTGTGTATTGGTATGTGTGTGAGCTGGGGAGGGAGAGATGGTGTTGTATGTCAGACCTCTCTGTGTCCCTTTTAGATGCCACTAGCTCAATCACTGTGAGCAATGGACCATAAGATACTTATGTATCTTCTGCTTGGCTTCATGCTTGATGCTTCTGATCAGACACAGCATTTCATTTCCAATATCACAGATGACAGAGTAAAATGCAGAATGTGTTGCTGCAAATGTCAAAAGGTCCAGAGAAGAAAAGACAGCTCTACCTCTGTGTTTGGATTAGCAACAATTGAAAATAAATGCCCATTTCCGATTCTTTGGTCTTGTTTAAGTTTTATATGTTTGATATATATCTGTTTGTTATTACCTACACATATTCAGGGGTTTTTGACGAGGTTGCAAAAAGAAAAAAAAATAGGGATAAAGAAAATTATGTTGCTAATGGCTTAATCTCATTTTATTGTTAAATCTTGATAATTAAAATGCACTGCTACCGTCATGCACACTGATAGTTTTATTTGATAATTACCCACTTGAAATAATAGACTGATAAGTCGTCATAATAGAAGACCTCCAGCCATCCTGCTAGTCTGCAATTATTAATAATAGATATTATACAAATACTCATAACCACTTCAGAGACAAATTTTCTTAAAAAGGGCTTTAATTTTTTTTTTTTCTGTTGAAAGATCATATTGAATTGAGGTGGGAGTTTGAAGGAAATAATACATTCAGTTTTTGCTTATGATGAAGCTCAAAGTTGTATTTACCCTCTTACGTGTAGGGGAGTGCCACTGTATTTCCCCCAATCCCGTGCCCAGGAAATCAGCATATCCTGCAATCTGTTTGAGAGAAAGTACAAAATACACAGACAGAAAGCAAAACAAATGCAATTATTAACACAAAGCAAGACTTTTAATGCATTAATGAACGCCTTCATGAATCTTCCTACCCTGGAAGTATCCCACAAACTCTAAACTGTTTTGTATCATACTTGAATTTTCTTTTTTAAGAAAAAGCAGAGTTTGTGTGGGTTTACCATAATGGCAGAATAGCTTCAGTTCTTTTTTCCCCTTCAGTCGGTGGCAGACAGGCCCTCTGTGCTCTGCTCAGCCTGTTACAGATGTTTTCATTGGAGCACAAATTGTGAAGAGCGCACTTTTCAACTTTGCTGGAGAACACGTGTTCTTACCTAGCCACATTGGCTGGGAAGGAAATATAATTACCTTCTATGAAGTGCAAGAACTGGTTAATGATTTAAAAATTAATGAGGTAGAATATTTGTATCTGACATGTTCTAAATACCCTCGGTGAGTCGGGGCGGTGTGGATGCTTTCCCTTTCATAGTCATTGTCTTTTACCAAATTACGTGAAGAATGATGAGCAGTTAGAAACCAGTACATGCCAATAGACTGTTCTGTTCTTTGTGGGTTCTGTTTTTCTCCTTGGTTTTCCTCTCCGTCATTTTCATTACCTTTTTCTATTTCTCAGCCTGCTTTTCCCTCCACTTCCTTACATTTCCCCTTTTCTTTGATTCACTCTGTCCCGTCTTTCCACTGCACGCTCTCTTTGCATGAAGAATGGCCACTGGCTTAGACATGGCTGTATGGAGGTGTCCTCTTAGAATGCTAATGCACCCCGGTTTTGAAAAGATGGGATAATAATGGGAAGAAAGAGAGGCTGCTGCCCTCCATGGCCAGGATTTCTCATTTTTCCCAATGGCGTGGTTCATTGAAAGAGCGCCACAATCTCATTAATTTTATTTTTATAAGATTTCTATCCCTAATATTTTTTCTCCATGAAAAGATCGAGTTTCTTTTGAATCCCTCTGGTTCTCCTATATTCCCCAATGTTTCCTGGCAGTGGAAATCCTATAAATCAGTATTATATTCTGACAATTTTGCATGCCATCAGCTAAATGTGATGCTTTTGAAATGCAAGCGCAATTCTTTTTAAGTAGGCATTTAATTTTAGTGGAATTTGCATTTGACAGTCCCAATTCATGTGTTTCGGCATCTGAGTGAAATAGCTGTCTTTGAATTCTAATGGGATGAATATAGTGAAATTAACCTTTTGCCACAAAACACACTTTTCTAGGCAAAAGCTTTCACACTGTTTTGAATCACTTCTATGTAGTTATAATAGAGTGAATATGGTTAACTTAATTCATAAAGTGATGAAAATAGTTATGAATAGAGGTTGTAAACAATACGCTTCCTTAATTATTCTGTGAAGTGCCATCAGTGAATATGGGACATTGACTTGCATTTCCAGTTCATTTTTTTTTTTTTTTTCAGCATTAGTGGTGATATGGCAGATATCTGCAAAATACCTAAACATAACAAAGTACTTTTGCAGAATGCTTGAAATTCCCCATTATGATTATTCCTAACTTGTATTTTGAGCTAATTTATTAGTCCACTCAAACAGTGGTCTTCAAAAAAGTTAACCATCAGCAGAGTCAACAAGTTTTTCATAAATATTTACCTTTTTTTCTTTAAAATAGAGAATAGGAATAAGAGGTTTAGATTTTAAATATTTAATATTTCCCTTGAACAGTGTTAAGAAGCTACTAAATAATGCCACTGGCCAATTATCCAATTGTATCAAAAACTAATGCACACACCCTGCTCATCAATATGTGTGTCTGTGTGTAACACACACATATATATGGCCAAATCACTTAATGTTAAAATTTCATTCAAAAAATCTTGATTAATGATTATTATTACTATTACTACTTTTGTTTTTTTTTTTTTAGAGATGGAGAAAGAGCAGGGTTGGGGGTGGGAGAGGGGGAGAGAGAGAGAGAGAACAGACTCCCTGCTGTTCGTGGAGCCCTGTGCCGGCCTCTGTCTCACCACCCTGAGATCATGACTTTAGCTGAAATTAAGAGTTACATGCTTAACCAACTGAGCCACTAGGCAGCCCTTGATTAATTTTTTTTTTAAAATATTTTCTGTCCTCTTTTGGGTTAGTGTTTTTAAAAAGTAAAATACTTTTTAAAGACATCTTTGCTTATACTAGATCATTATTTATGATTTGCTCTTACTGGCAATTGGCACTTACCAATCCTTATGTATAAAAGAATTTTATATATATCTTTGACTAAAGAAACTACAGGGAATCATCCTATTGGGGAAAAATTCCTTCAACATTTTATATTCTACCTTTTGTGATATGTAAAGAAAGGAAAATAGTTTTTAAAGAGTAAATAGCCTTTTACTGTGCTAGTTCTCACCTCCAAGGCCAGGATTTCTCACTTCTCCCAGTGATGTGGTTTATTGAAACAGTTGAATCATGAGAGGAGCTTGTTGAAAGCAGATTATAAACCCCAACTCTGGTGTTTTGATTTAATAAGATGGGGAGGCCGGAGAATTTGTTTCTCTAACCAATGTCTAGTGTTGCTGATCCGGCTGGTGGAGGAACTCATGCGAGCAAGTCTACTCATGTTCTGTAGTAATATTTTACCAAACATACTGCAGTGTGTCACTGAGAAGCAGGAAGCAAATTCTTACAGTCACTTGTTGAGACCAGGGGTATTGAGGACAAATGGCCTGGGGTTGTAGATTTTTACTTCTAAGATGTAGGATTAGAGCAAATATCGGAGAATTTTTGTTGATTATTATATTAGATAATTTCTTAAGTTCTCAACAAGGAACATGGTATATAGAAAGAGCACAGTTAATTCAGTAAATCCAAACTGTAGTTTCGATGCAGAGCAAAGCCAGTGACTGAGGACTTAAATGCTAGGTTGGTATTTTGATTCCAACATTAGATATAAAGTGAGTTAATACATGTCCCTGAAAAATGTTTAATTCTTGTGAGAAAACGTCTAAGGTGTAATTCGGGTATTAACTATTTTTTAAACTACAAATCTTACAATATCTTACAAATGTAAATGGAGCAAGATCTTTTTTTTTTTTTTAAGGTTGGTTTGGAATAACGGTTTTTGAATTATTTGAAAAGTGTTTATTATTAAGAAAAGCCATAATTCATACTCCTTGTTTCTACTTTTATTCCTGAATGATAAACATACAGTTTTATAGTAAAAGCTTAATATAAATAAATGAAAATGAGAATATTTGACTGAAACATGTCATGATACATATTGACAGTTTAGATACTCTTGAGATTAAGCAAATAGTGATAAGCTAATAAAGATTAGGACGAATTGGGATTGTTACTCAGTGTGGACTAATTTGAAAAACTTGTAAGTTGATCTAAAATGAAGACCTCTTTTTTGCATTATTCTGTCTTCCTTGTGGGTCTTTGAAGACAAATATAAAGTTACTGTGATGGTATTATCACAAAAATAAATCAAATTGTTTGTTTTTCATTGTACCAATGCTGAAGTAGTTCACCGAGTGATTATGTAATAAATTCATGAAAAAATAACAGGCACAAGTGGAAAACTTACCAGTGATGTGACTTTTGGCATCCTGTAGCCTCTTCAGATCTCAGTAAACTGTTTAGTACCGTGGGTATCTGTAGGATGATTATAAGAAGGTTAACCATCCTGTAACAATTGGGTAATGATATGAATTCAAAAAGATAAACCTTTGTTAAAGAACCTAGCATAGTACAGTCACCAACTCACAGAAGGCATTACCTGTTACTACCTGAAATTCTTGTCCAGGATTGCCATAACTCTATTCCCAAGGAATCTGTTTCCTTATGGAAGGTCTTTAATTTTACAAAGTTACATGGTTTAGCATTTAGTTCACTTACTGTTTGAGCAAATGAGTAAATTTAATGAATTAACATATTTTTCTCTTGAGTTCACTTTTTTTTTCACATTCTCTATTTTTTTTTAAATTTTCAGCGTAACAGTATTCATTATTTTTGTACCACACCCCGTGCTCCATGCAATCCGTGCCCTCTATAATGCACATGTTAAGTTTCCATATGAGGAGCTACGTTTGAATGTACAAGATTAAAATTTGTGGTCATATAAAATAAATAAAACTTCAATGTGGAATATGACATTTCTGAAATTCAGATTATCAGAGAAAGAAAGTCTTTACAAAAACTGTTTAAAATGACTTTTGGTAAGTACTTAGTATAATAAAACAAAGTATTTTTATGTATAGATTTTTATAGGCTATTGTATTTTCAGATTGCAGTTAGGTACCATTCGGGTTCCATCCTCCACAGAGGCAGGAAAAAATACATTAAATCACTCCCAGAAGGTCTTTTGAATTCCGATAGCCTGATTTTCTTTGAAAATCTTGAACTTTTTATTTGTTAAGATTCAGGGCCTCACTGAGTTCTGTATTGTCCCTGAAATGACTTATTTGAGTGGGGGGTATTTCTTATCTCATTGGAAGGTTTAAAAAGAAGCAATTATTGTATCTTTGAGCAGATGAAATGGTTTAACATTGCTCAAAACTTGTCCAAGATGCTAATCTAAATCCTCAGCTAGACCATTTGAACACATGACTAGACACAGACCAAAGAGAATTTAGTTTGAAAGAAATCTTATCGGGAATCAAATGATAGATTTTAGGCTATTTGGATTTCCTCACAGGGTAACAGAGCCAAGGGCAGCAACAGCACTACTCAAAAGGAGTTGAACTATCTCTTCTATGTGGAAAAGGGCGATGTTTGCATTCGTTTTTCTGGACTTGCTTCTAGATTGAAGCCCTGTGTGTTCCAGTGGCGTGCTGAATGTCTCTACATGGTGCCCACAGTCTCCTCAGTTTTAGTGTGCTGAAACCCGCTCTTCATTCTTCTCCGTCTTCCTTCCTCACATACCCGCTGTGCCCGCCTGCCACCTTGCCGGTGGATGGCATCACCCATCCTTGAATCCTCAGCACCATCCTTGTTTCTGTGACTGATTGGATCTGACTCTGAGATGGACGTGAGCATGTTGAGGATTTATTAGGGGTGCTCTTGGGAATCACTGCCTGTGCAACAGAAGGGAAAGAAAGAGGGAAGATTGGGAGGAGGGAGAGGTTGGAGGGGAATTACACTTCACAGAGCTTTCTGCTGACTTCTCTGTAAGTTCTGAATCTGGGATCGCCCTTCAGCATTGTCCTGAGCTGCGGTGATGAGCCTGGGGCTTTCTCCTTCTCTTTGACCAGTTACTGGATACAGTTTACTTCGGGAAGGGACATGAGCTTGGGCAGAGTGCCTCTTCCATGAGCTCATCATCAGCCACCACAGTCACTCACTGGCTCTCCACTGATGACTGGATAAAATGCAAATGCCTTAGCTTGAAGTGGGAGGACCAATGCAGATGACACCATAGAGCTATTGCAGTTCCAGTGTTCCAAGCATCTATTTTACTGTTTCGGTGCCCCTGATACTTAGCATTTCTTTTTTCTTTTTTTTTTTTTTAAAGATTTTATTTATTTATTCGACAGAGAGAGATCACAAGTAGGCAGAGAGGCAGGCAGAGAGAGAGAGAAGGAAGCAGGCTCCCTGCTGAGCAGAGAGCCTGATGCGGGACTCGATCCCAGGACTCTGAGATCATGACCTGAGCCGAAGGCAGCGGCTTAACCCACTGAGCCACCCAGGTGCCCCGATACTTAGCATTTCTTCTTGTGGGTGCTGCTTATTATAGGTAGCTCCAACTCCCCCACCTCCCCCTCATCCTTTTTGACAGAACCTATTCATTCGTTCATTCATTCATTCATTTTTTTTTAA
The DNA here is from genome assembly GCF_011764305.1 of Mustela putorius furo. Classification (NCBI taxonomy): domain Eukaryota; kingdom Metazoa; phylum Chordata; class Mammalia; order Carnivora; family Mustelidae; genus Mustela; species Mustela putorius. The sequence goes on from NW_025421840.1 coordinate 109,695, forward strand.
AGATTTTATTTATTTATTTGAGAGAGAGAGAGAGAATGAGAGAGAAAATAAGAGGGGGAGGGTCAGAGGGAGCAGACTCCTTGCTCAGCAGGGAGCCCCATATGGGACTCGATCCCAGGACGCTTAACCAACTGAGCCACCCAGATGCCCATCATTCATTCATTCTTTTTAACTTTTTATTTTAGAATTCCTTCAGACTTCTATAATGCTTGCAAAAATAGTACAGACTTTCCATATAACCTTTAGCCAGATTCCCCAAATGTCAACACTTTCTATAACCACTTTACAGTGTTCACTATCCAGAAAATAACATTGATATACTGCTTAGTCTAGAGACCTTATGCAAAGCTCATCACCTGCCAAATTAATGTCTTTTTTTGGGACCAGGATTGTGCATTGCAATTAATTGTCATGCCTCTGAAGTATCTCATAATTTAGACAGTTTCGGAGTCTGTCTTTGTCTTTCATAAGCTTGAAGATCACTGGCCAATTATTTTGTAGAATGTCCCTGATTCTGAATTTGTCTACTTATACATTTTTGGCAAATGATGTCATGCCCTTGACAGTGTATCATATCAGGAGGCACAAGGTATTGATGCATATCATTTCTTGTGGCGTTAACATTGATCACTTAAAGTGATTTCTCCATTTTAAAATTACGTTTTCCTTTTGTAATTAAGTACATTGTGGAGAAATACTTTAAGATTATGTTGATATCTTGTGTATCATTCTACTTTTTCATCTAACAATCACCTATTAATTTTAGCGTCTGTTTGTGCTTTTTACTACTCTGATGTTTGCCAAATGGTGATATTCTATTTTTTATCATTCCTACTACATTTATTAAGTGGAATTTAATTGGAATACTATTATAAAGAAGAGCTTTTTCTTTTCACAATTGATATAGGCTCCTGGATTCTTATCTTATGGATTATAATGTGTTGCTGTCAATACTTTTATTTTTCTTGAAAATTTCTCAGATTTAGCCACTGGGGCCCTTTCAAATTGGCTCCCATACATTGACATGTCCCTATCATTTTTTGAGCACTATTTGGAAGAAATCTTAATGATTAACTAATTTATTTAAAAAATTTTTTAATATTTTATTTATTTATTTGACAGAGAAAGACATAGTGAGAGAGGGAATACAAGTAGGGGGAGTAGGAGAGGGAAAAGCAGGCTCCCACAGAGCAGGGAGCCTGATGTCGGACTCTATCCCAAGACCCTGGGATCACGAACTGAGCTGAAGACAAAGGCTTAATGACTGAGCCACCCAGGTGCCCCTAATTCATCTTTAGGTCACCTGAAGTGCTCCTGTAAAATAGTCATCTAGCCTGTTTGACAAATAAAGTATAAAGAACTTGCATGTATAGAACATAAGTTTTTGGGGCACCTGGGTGGCTCAGTGGGTTAAAGCCTCTGCCTTCAGCTCAGGTCATGATCCCGGGGTTCTGGGATTGAGCCCCACATCAGGCTCTCTGCTCGGCAAGGAACCTGCTTCCCTTCCTGTCTCTCTGGCTGCCTCTCTGCCTACTTGTGATCTCTGTCTGTCAAATAAATAAATAAAACCTTAAAAAAAACCAATTTTTCTACTGTAGACAGTTCCTTTTTATTTCCAGTTTTATTGAGGTATAATTGACATATAACACTGTGTAAGTTTAAGGTGTGCAGTGTGATAATTTGATATAAACATATATGGGGAAATTATTACCATATAAGATTGGGTAATACATCCCTCGCCCTCCAGAATTACCTTTTTTATGTGTGTATGGTAAGAACATTTGATATTTACTTTCTTAGCAACTTTCAAGTATATAACAGTATTTTTAACTTGTCACCCTGCTGCACATTGGATTCCCAAACTTATTGCTCTTATAACTAGAAGTTTGTATCTTTTGACCAACATCTCCCTACTTCTGCCTCCTGGCAGCTCCTGGCAACCACCATTCTACTCTCTACTAGTTTTGAATATTTTAGACTCCCCGTGTGAGATCATGTAGTGTTTGTATTTCTGGATCTGATTGATTTTATCTAGCATAATTCCCTCAAGTTTCATGCATGTCATCACAAAAGGCAGGATTTATTTCTTTTGTGTAGCTATGTAATAGTTCATTTTATAAAATATAGTTATATACATTATATGAATTTATTACATAATATATATAGTGCTCCAGTGCTATCATGGGATTATAGATAGATTTTTGACATAATGATTTTGTTTCCTGGGTATATACCCAGAAGTAACATTGCTGGATCATATGGTAATTTTTAAATAATTTTTTGAGGAACCTTTATAGTGGTCATATCAATTTATGTTCTCACCAACTTCCATAGGAACATTTTCAAAGTGACTGTACCAGTTTATGTTTCCACCAGCAGTGTACAGGGGTTCCCTTTCTCCACATCCTTGCCAACACTTAATATATCTTTGAGGTGTGAATTAGTATCTTATCATTGTTTTGATTTGCCTTTCTGTGATGATTAGTGATTTTGAGCACCTTTCATCTGTCTTTGGAAAAATGTCTACTCAGGTCTTTTGCCAATTTTTGAATCGTATTATTTATTTTTGTTATTGAGTTGAAAGAGTTGTATGAGTTCCTTCTATATTTGGATATTACTCTCTTGTTGGATATATGGTTTGCAAGTACTTTCACGGATCCCATTGGTTGCCTTTTCATTAGGTTGATTTTCCTTTGCTTGCAGAAACATTTTATTTTGATGTAGCCCAACATTTTTGTTGTTGTTGTTGTTGCTTGTGCTTTTTGTGTACCCCCCAAATCATTGCCAAGACCAAAGTCAAGGATCTTTCGCCATGTATCTTCTTTTTGGAGATTTATGAGTTTAGGTCTTACACTTAAGTCTCTAATCCCTATTGATTTAATATCTGTGGGTGGTTTAAGATAGGGGTCCAGTTTTATTCTTTGCTTGTGAATATCCTGTTTTCCTAGCACCATTTTTTGAAGAGACTATCCTTTCTCCTTTAAGTATTCTTCATTTCTTGTCAAATATTAGTTGACTGTGTATTCACGGATTTATTTCTGTGTTTTTTATTCTGTTCCATTGGTCTATGCTTGTTTTTATGCCAGTACCACACTGTTTTGATTACTATAGCTTTGTAGTACAGTCTGGAATGAGTAATGCCTCATCTTTGTTCTTCTTTCTTAGGATTGCTTTGGGTATGTGGGGTCTTTTATAGTTACGTAAGCATTTTAGGATTATTTTTTCAGTTTCTGTGAAAAATGCTATTGAAATCTTGATAAAGACTGCATGAATCTATAGATGGTTTGGATTTTCTCCAATCTGTTGTATGGGCATTTTAACAATAATAACTTCTCTAATCCATGAACACACAATATCTCCCCATTAATTTATGTTTTATTTTATTTCTTTCATCAGTGTCTTAGTTTTCAGCATATAGATCTTTTACCTCCTTGGTTAAATTTATTCCTATTTACTGTTTTTGATGCTATTTTAAATAGAATTTCTTTTTTCTTTAATGTATAGAAACAATTGAATTTTTATGTTGATTTTTTTTTATCTTGCAACCTGACTGAATTCATCTATTAGTTCAGTTACTTAAAAAGATTTCCATGAGGATGTTTATAATCATCCTGGATGAAAGTGATTTGTCTATTTTCTCAATTCTTAAAGTAACTATAGTCTTCCACTAAAAGGGCACACAGTTTCTATTTTCGTGATTTGTGGTTTGTGAAATAGTTTCAGAGAAGTGAAAAATTTGCTTTGTAAATCTGACAAGCTGAAGTAATGGGAAAAGTTTTATTTTCAAAAACATTTTATTTTCAAAATACATATATTGAATAAACAAAGTATTAAAAAATATTTGTCTCTGAAACTGTTTTTCAGTTTCCCAAGCAAAATAAAAGTCTACTTGACTTATGTCAATACCAAATTAAGTCTGCCACATAGATATTTTGATGCTACTTAAATTTTTTTTTTTTTTAAAGATTTTATTTATTTATTTGACAGTCAGAGATCACAAGTAGGCAGAGAGGCAGGCAGAGAGAGAGGAGGAAGCAGGCTCCCCGCTGAGCAGAGAGCCCGATGCGGGGCTTGATCCCAGGACCCTGAGATCATGACCTGAGCCGAAGGCAGAGGCTTTAAACCACTGAGCCACCCAGGCACCCATGCTACTTAATATTTGATTGTCCTTTATCCTTTAGACAAAAAGAAAAGATAGAAACTGGAGATAGAAAAGAGGTTGTGTTTGCAGAGAGATTCTATGTACAATGATATTTGAACTTCTGTGGGTGTATTTTTCCCTGTGATTTTATGTTTCAGTTTTTAATGCTTGTCAAGTCATAGTTTAGGCCTTATCCATGCTGAGTTTTAATTATTCAATGAAATACTTGCCCAGGATACTTAGTTCAGTTTACTACCAAGTACACACACAGACAACATGTTTTATAAAACTTGGTCCTAATTGTTCGGAGCCATTCCAGTGTATTACAAAAACAACTTCAACCCAGTGGAGTTCTGACTGCACTTTTGCCTCCTAAGAGCATGATCAGCACTTGTGCTCAAGATCCTTTACTTTCTTCTCTCAATTTACTTATTATTTGCAACTCCAAAGAGATAATCTAGCCTTAGTTGTTTTTATTTTAGGTTTGTTTGATTTGAGAGTATTCTGCTATAGTCCATGGCTCCTTGTGTTTTGCTAATTTCAATACATTCTCTTCTGGGTCCAAGTAGTATTTCACCAAGAAAATTTTGCTCATTGTTAGACCTTGCTTACCTTAGTAAGGTTTGCTTCGTCAGAGAAATTGTACAGTCAAAAGAGTGATAGGACCTGCCATCCTGCTATAATTTTTAGAAGTTGTTTAGATTTTGACTGTCAAACATTTTGTAGTGTTTTGTATTTGTATAGTGATAATTTAATTTAAAAAATATTAATAAGAGGGGGCACCTGGATGACTCAGTGGGTTAAGCCTCTGCCTTCAGCTCGGGTCATGATCCCAGGATCCTGGGATCGAGTGCTGCATCAGGCTCTCTGCTCGGTGGGGAGCCTGCTTCCCGAACCTCTCTCTCTCTCTCTCTCTCTCTGCCTGCTGCTCTGCCTACTTGTGATCTCTCTCTGTCAAATGAATAAATAAAATCTTTAAAAAATATATTAATAAGAAAAACTCATTTACTAAATCAAAGGGAAAATGATTTTCTCAAATTACCACACTTTTTTTCAGAAGGGACCACAAAATGGTGAGAACAGCAAAAGGAGGCTCTGGTTTAGTGGAGTGTGGTGCAATATCCAAATGATTTTGGGGAAAAATAGTCCTCAAGGATTAGTTCCTGTGTGCACTGCTCTCCCACACACATCGGGTTTTTTGTTTTGTTTTGTTTTTGCATTCTCTAGGCAAAGTTCCTGTGCTTTATGGAAAACGCAGTGATATATATTTACACCTATTAGAAGTTTCAATCTAGTGGGAGAAAGAAGCATAACACACGTAAGTCAGGTTAAAGTTAAAAAAATATATATGTAGACTGAAGATAGAACTAAGTTCAGAAACAAAGAGAAATTAGATTTGGCCAGATCTGAAGTAAACAAACAGTACTTGTATTTTAAATACTGGAATTTGACCAGAACACTTGAGATAGTATATGAATGTAAATTATTAATTTGGAATATCATTAATTTTAAAATATTTGGATTTAAAATCATTTATAATATAAAGAGAGAATTTAATTTGAATGTTAGAGAAAGGGCACCTGATCTGCAGTTAGCATTTCAGTATCATTAGGTATAGAGGTCAGAATGAAGGCAGAGGAGGAGAGAAATGACTCTGTAGGACCCTCCAGTGCGGTAACATGTTTAGGCAGGGTACTCCTACGTGATCAGAATGTTACTGCTGAGAAAGAACACCTTGAAATCTAATGAAAATTTTCAAGGTTGTTAAGGAAGAAAGAAGTTATGAACAGAGTAGTTTTCATCAGATTGATGTTTTCTAATAATAATTTCTAAAACCAATAAAAGTGGTTTCTGAAATTTTGGCGATATATAAACCTCTCTAGAGACTTTTCTAAGTTCTTTTAAAGAAGAAAGTGCAACATAATGGTGAAAATCATTCAGTTTTGCTCATAAGGAACAATTGGGCACATATTGAATCAAGAAAAGTGCTGAAATCATTGAACAACAAAACTCAAAGTGGTCATATTTCTTCATTTCCCATGTTGTTATGGTGATTTGTGTATTCAGAGCCCCACAATGTGAGCGGCATGAAGGAGACGTGATTATGCATTGCTGAATGCCTGAAGAAGAGTTCACTAGGAAGAAATTACTGCTTTAGCATAAATGCATTGTTACTGCTTGAATGATGATAGCTGCGTGTTGTCTCTTTTCTCTACTCAGCAAACACAATTCATTTCCAGGTTTTGGTGTTACATCAAGCAAAAGACTCCAACTGAGAAATGGTACTATTATATACACACACAACTCCCTTAGAAGCGTTTCTGCTATGAGTTGATACTACGGACTGTGCAGCATGAAGAGTCTGTGGGGTCCTTTAGAAAGGAGTATTTGGAAACATGAATACCTTTACATTGTGTATTGCTGTGTGTTCATGTGAAAGAAAGTAAAAATTAGGTGGGCTACTTTTTTCTTAATCGTCAAGTGATACCACTTTCCCAGAAGTGTTTGTGAAGACAACAAAGATAATAGTCTTACGTCTAAATCCTCCTATCGTAACACCAAATATCATCAAATCTAATACATATGAAGAAAGTGTAGTCATGTTAGGATCTTTTGTTAGTATTAACCTCTCTAATGTGAATGCCAGGGATTAGCAGTAAAACTGTACAGAGATAATTGTATGGATTTTTAAATAAATCATTGCTAGGATCTTTTTTGAAATTTCAAAGGATATTTTTAAATAAATTAATAGTTTATCTCCTTCTTGGGAAAGTATTCCTCACATTGTAGCAAGTTGCTAGCCAGAATTGCAAATGCTAATGATTCAATTTTCATGTTCTGTTCTCTGCCCACGCATGTTTTAAAATGTCATGTCCACCATTTTGTCTTGCTTACTACTCTCATCTTGAGAATCCCAATTTCAATATTCTAAGTGAAAAAAAAATATTGCAGTTGACGAATTCTGAAACTGTTAAATATTTTGAGCTCTAACTAGTGCAATTTGACATGCTATATACACCTTTAAGAATTTAAGACAGAGGGGCGCCTGGGAAGCTCAGTGGGTTAGGCCTCTGTCTTCGGCTCAGGTCATGATCTCAGGGTCCTGGGATCGAGCCCTGCATCGGGCTCTCTGCAGCAGGGAGCCTGCTTCCTCCTCTCTCTCTCTCTGCCTGCCTCTCTGCCTACTTGTGATCTCTCTCTCTCTGTCAAATAAATAAATAATGTCTTAAAAAAGTAAAAAAAAAAAAGAATTTAAGACAGAATTTATATGGTGCATGTTCTACTCTGCATGCTGATATATGTTACCATTTTCTATTGCTTACCAGACAGTGGGTGTTCGGCATGTTGTGGAAATAGGCCCTGTAAAAGATGACTGTAACCAATAGCACTGTCATTAGTGGGAAAATGTTAAAAAAAGTTATTTAATCTCAACTTATGGGAAAAGGAGCAAGTAATATATGACATTGCTAGTAATAAGTAGTAAGGGAGTTGGAATTGGGATTTTTTTTTTTTTTTTTTTTTTTTTTTTTAATATCCAGTGCTCTAAAACTTTCTGACTTCTCTTAAGCACAATGCAAGTAATCTTACTATTGGAGTTTCTTCTATTGCATTGTATCTTTCTTTTCAGGGCTCATGATGTCTGGGTTGTGAGTTTGAGCCCCACATTGAATATTGAGATTACTTTTAAAATATTCAATATAACTTTTAAGAAATAAAATTGAGGAAGGAAATCACCCAGAAAATAAAAAGACAATGAAACAGAAAACACTGGGAAAGGCAATGAGATGACAGATATTTTTAAAAATATTAAAATAATAGAAATTCTAGAGAGAGAGAATAGAAGGGATAAATTTAACCTTTAAAGTATTTGTAGAATGTTTTTCATAAGTGAAAGCCATGTGTTTTTAGAATGGCAGGAAAATAATGTCCAGCCAAATGGATGAAAAAATACCCTTATAAAGGCACGTAATTATGAAATTTCATAACAATCAGGATAACATGAAGGTTCTACATGCTTCCTGTGAAGAAATAAAACCCTGTCACATACAAGAGGTGGTGAATTAAAATGGCTTTGAACTTCCCAACAACAATACTCAAAGCATATAAAAACTATAGAATATTGCCTTAAAAATTCTAGGGAAAAATTATTTCTAACATAGAATTCTTTATTCAGCTAGTTATAACTCAGATGTGAATTATATGCAAATACCCGCAGTCATACAATTTTGTATGTCCTTTGCTTTTATGCCACGGAAGCTAATAAAGGATGTTCCTTTCCAAATAAGGAAGTAAAGCTAGAAAGAAGACAAGGATTCAGAAACCCGGAGATCTAACAGAAACGATCTCCAGCACCATAGAGAAGGGAATTCTTAGGGTGACCACCGTCCATGAGTAATCGAGTACAATTATATCAGATTGGATCATTTTGAATTAGCAGACAAGCATATTGTGATGGTCCTCATAGGTCTTGTGTTCAAACCAACATTTTAACCTGGCAAAGTTTCCGAAAGATGTGTTCCTTCAAACAAAGAAACTTCTGCAAAACCAAATATTTATGAGCAAGATAAATTCCTCCTCATATATGACTAAAAATCTAGTTTGGTACAGTCCCTTGGAGGAATAACTTTTCATTTATGGCAGAATTGGGCATATTTATATTAACTGACCCAGGAATTCAACTTGTAAGTAAATACACCTGAGACAGAAATGGCTAACGCTAATGTGGTTTTACTTTATATCAGGAGCTTTTTTTTTTTTTTTTAAAGATTTTATTTATTTGACAGAGACACAGCAAGAGAGGGAACACAAGCAGGGGGAGTGGGAGAGGGAAAAACAGGCTCCCCGTGCAGCAGGGAGCCCCATGTGGGGCTCCATCCCTGGACCCGTAGGATCATGAGCTGAGCTGAGGGCAGATGCTTAATGACTGAGCCACCCAGGCACCCCAATTTCAGGACCTTTTTAACACACAAACACGTGCACATACACACATATTTTATCATTTTAACTCTCACCTTTTATATATATTTTATATTGTGCAAATGAAGAAGTCGAAGCACATGAAGCTCAGTTAACTTCTCCAAGGCGACATAGCTATTTATACTTTTATTCAGATGAATGGATTAGGAAACAACATGGAATATACTTGAAAACATTGTCGAGTGAAAAACATAACATGTTGCAGAGTGGCACACCCATGCGGTAACTGAACACGTGAAAAAAAAAGTAGATGGAGAAGATACAGCCAGTAGTGTTTATCATTTCAGTGGCTGGATCAAAATATCACTCAGAGCTTCAAAACCACACAGTGTGTGTGTGTGTGTGTGTGTGTGTGTGTGTGTGTTTTAAAGATGTATTTATTTATTTAAAGAGCGGGATTGGGGAAGGGTGGGAGTGGGAGGGGCAGGGGAGAGAGAGTTTTATGCAGACTGCACACTAACCATGGAGCCTGATGTGGGGCTCAAGATCACAACCTTAGCCAAAACCAAGTCATCTGTGCAACCAGCTACACCACTCAGGTGCCCCCATAATGTTTTAATTTTTAAATAATCTAAAATATGTGGTAAGGTACAAATATTATTAAATCTGTGAGGTGTGACATCATTCTTTTTTGTATTCTCTCTGCTATTCTGCATGATGGTGTCTTTCATAACTTTATAAAGGGGAGAAAATGCAGTCAGTAACTCATTGAATTATCTATCTTTTAATCTTACAGCAGCCCATGCTATTTTTGTAATCCATATATAATACAAAAGGATCATGTTTTATATAAATATACAAATTAATAAATGATATAAAATAAAGGTAAAAAGAGATCCTGTCTTTCCCACTCAGTAATTCAGTTTATTTTCTCTAAACTCATTTTTTTCTATATGTTGAGTGTTAACGTTTGTGTTGAGTTGAAAAATATCTTTTCCTACTCTAATCTTCTTCCTCACAAGTGATGCAGGTAGACTGGATCCAAGAACCCAAGGGAGGGTCCCACAGGACCAGCCAGGAGGGTCCTGGTTTCATGCAGGATAGAAATCAAATGTGAGCCAGAGAAAGCAAGAGTTTATTGAACAGTGCAAGTGGCAGAGAATGGCAGGCTAAAGGTCTGGGAGACCTAGAAAGAAGAGTGAGTCTCATCCTTGCTTGGGGTTGGGGGTTTATATTGGAAAAGGGTCTAGGGTATGTGTTCCTTCAGGAATCCAGACTAGGATCTGATCAAAGGCTAGTGTCAGCTGAATAATAGATGTTATTTCATAAATTACTGAAGATCAAAGTGTTGATGCCAGCATCAGCTGAGGTTTGTCTGAAAGTAACATCCTGGAACATGGTCAGGATCTAGCTCTTCTTAGGTGTTACCAGGTGTTTGGGGGCTAGGACAAAACTCAGAGAATGATTTACTTCCTTGTTTCCCCCTGGAGGTGGGAACATGGCTTCTTTGGCTTCTTTGGAGAACATGAGTAAATGAGGCCTAGCAGAAAAAGAGTAGAGACCGGAACATTCTAGAATGGAGTCCCTTCAGCTTCCCGACCTCCCAGGGAAGATGTTAAGTAATCAATTTTGTTGTTGTTGTTTTTAAAGGCAATAATTTTAGTCAAAGTAACTCTAAATGCTTAAATACTAGCCTAGAACCTGTTATTTAGACTGTTAGAATATGGTGCTTCTCTCATTTCATTATATTTCCTTTTGATGCTTTCCTTCATTCAAGTAAATGTAGTAATTTGTCATGAGATAGAAAGTGTTGAGAAATATTTGCTATATTTTTCTAAAACCTGGATAGAATGACTAAGCTATCTGTAAATCATTTTCTGAAGTTAGTGAAATTCAATAATATGACTAAAATGTAAACTTTTATAAATATTATACATCTTAAAATATTTGAACATATTTTTCTAGCTTCTAGTTTATGTGTAACTACTTCACAAACTATATTCAGTCATATCAGCAAAGGAGAAAAACATGCTCACTATTTGCTGAGTGAAAATTTTAGAAGATATATATTATCTCAGAGGCTTTAGAAATAGTGAAATACACAGTAAAATAACAATAATGTTAATGCATTCCTATTTCCCTATTATTAATTAAAAGAAAACCCAAAATTGTAATGAAATAAAATAAATGTAGGTTCATTTTCCTGCTCCTTATTAAAATCCATTTAATGTATAGAAGGAGCTATTAAATATTACCCACTAATGATGTACCTAGTTTTGGCTATTTCCACCTTTTCTTTTTTTATTAACATAAAGTATATTATTTGCCCCAGGGGTACAGGTCTGTGACTCATCAGTCTTAACACAATTCAGAGCACTCTCCATTAGCACATACCCTCCCCAATGTCCATAACCCAGCCATCCAATCCCTGTCCCCCCACCCCTCAGCAACCCTCATTTTCTTTCCTGAGATTAAGAGTCTCTTATGGTCTGTCTCCCTCTCTAGTCCCATCTTGTTTCATTTTTTCCACCCTACTCCCCACGACCCCCACCCCGCCCTGCCTTTCAAATGCCTCATATCAGACAGATCATATGATAATTGTCTTTCTCTAGTTGACTTATTTCACTCAGTATAATACCCTCTAGTTCCATCCATGTTGTCGCAAATGGCAAGATTTCATTTTTGATGGCTGCATAGTATTCCATTGTGTATATATGTACCACATCTTCTTTATCCATTCATCTGTTGATGGACATCTAGGCTCTTTCCATAATTTGGCTATCATGGACATTGCTGCTATAAACATTTGCGTGCACGTGCCCCTTTGGATCACTACATTTGTATCTTTAGGGTAAATACCCAGTAGTGCAATTGCTGGGTGTTAGGGTAGTTCTACTTTCAACTTTTTGAGAAACCTCCATACTGTTTTCCAGAATGGCTGCACCAGCAGCATAGGAGAGTCCCCCCTTTCTCCACATCCTCTCCAACATCTGTCATTTCTGGACTTGTTAATTTTAGTCATTCTGACTGGTGTGAGGTGCTATCTCATTGTGGTTTTGATTTGTATTTCCGTGATGCTGAGTTGAGCACTTTTTCATGGCCATCTGGATGCTTTCTTTGCAGAAATGACTGTTCATGTTCTCTGTCCATTTCTTGATTGGATTATTTGTTCTTTGGGTGTTGAGTTAAATAAACCAAATTACTCAGTCCCTTAACTTTCTATTATCCATTATTTCATAGGATCCATCAGGAAATTTTTAAAAATATTCTTTCATGTTAACAGTAAGAAAAGTAAAAAAAGTAAAAGTAAAAAAATGTAAAAAAAAGTAAAAAAAGAAAAGATGAGCATATCTAATGGCCTACTCAAGTAAAGCACAGAAAAAAATGAGAATAATTAGTTCTAAGTCTTATATTATTTCTAATATATAATGAGAGAGTAAGCTATAATTTTTGTGATTTTATTTGCAAATAATTCAGGAAAGCCAGAATGGTATGGTGATTCTTTTTAAAAATATGTACTTCATTCTTTAGCTTGCTGTGCTTGGTATTAGAATCTGTGGAGCATTTCAAAGGTGAAATAGTTTTCACTCCCAAGGAATTATATAATGAGTAGAAATATACATAGAGATGCATTATAAAAATCCAATTATACATGTGTAGAAAATATGCACAGTAACATATATATAAGTAGTTCAAGTTTCCATGCCAAATGTAAGTATGAGTCCATTTTTAAACATCTCTTGCTTAATACGTGTGTCATACCATTTAGTGATGGGAATAGGCTAAAATGTAATCTAAACACCAGGTTTACAAAACCTGATGTCTGACTGAGGAAAGCACTGATTAAAAATAGCAAGCCATGTAGTTTCTAAGAGAATTGGTACTTGTCAGATTGCAGAATTTTGACAAAGGAATGTTTTTCATACAGACTCAATCCAGATGTGTGCTTACCTTGGCTGCAGAACTGTGTATTTATTTCCCTTGGTGTTTTCCTGAATTAATAATTTCTCTTTGAAAGGGGGTCATTTGTAGCCAGTGGACTTTTCAAGCTGTGTTTATCTTGAATTTGCAATTCAATTGAATTGGAAGAAAATATATTTAAATATGGATCATTTCAGATAAAAAAATAAGGCCTCCTTTAATGGGGAAAAAGACACTAGGGAATAACTTAGCTCAACATCTAGTAGAATATTTATCAGTCTAGTTCCCAGCATTCATAAAAGCTGTAAGTAAAGGGAAATCCTCTAGGTATCCCTCAACCTGGAGGTCAAGAGGTGAGATAAAGAAGTCATCAGCTTAAGTTTTAGGGTGTGACTTTGATGGTATTATTACAGAATGAATTTAGATTCTTTTTTAGAAGCTACATACTTTTCACAGTTGTCAGTGTTTATAGATTGGAACAGAGGTGCATTCTGAGGCCAATGCATGTTCAGCTCTGCCCCGTGGAAGAGCCAAAGAGCAACAGCAATCTGAGAGCATTGGGTGTACCAGGCATCTAGATCTGGGTTCCTGAATACGATTCTCCACCAACAGGGTTAAGGCCTCCTCGAAAAAAAAAAAAAATGGCTGATGCCAGGGCTGAGATAGGGGAAGCACATGATGAGTCTGAAACATCTGTTTATTCCAGAAAGTGAGAAAGTACTCAAGATTGATGGTGCCGGGTTGAAAGTATATAAATGCTAGTTTCAAGAGAATCCTGTTGGCCAAATTTGGAACAATTTGAGCATCAGAATAAATGTAATAGATTATAACATTGAATAAGAATCTTTGAGTTTCTCCTGTGATAAATAAAAACGTAAGTGAATTAAGAGAAGAGTTCCAATTACAGTGTAGAAGGAGTAAGGGAATCAGAAAATTACAGTATGAGAGCCATCATTGTAATTACTAATTCTGCCAAGAGATTCAGTAGGTACAAAAACTAAAGGGTAAAAATTTGGTGGGGGAATGGAGTATTTACATAATCTGAATGTACTTTCCCCTATAATACTTAATCGAATAGGAAGAAGTATACTTTACTATGGTGAAGGCTTCGCAAGTGATCAAAATTAATATTACCAATAATGGAACAAATGGGTATCATTGTGTACCACCCACAGGAAGCTTCACTTCTGTGATATTTCTCTCAAAATGTACAACCTAAATTTCATCTTAAACTATATGACAAACACAAAGTGATGGGCATCCTACAGGAATCTGATCTGTAATTTAAAAGTGTTAAGGTGTGAAAGCAAAGGGAAGAGCAGAAAAGGTTCTAGAGTGAATGATGCATGAAAACTAAATATGCCATGATTCTGAACTTGGTGAAATCTAATTAAGGTTAGTACATTTGATGGTAGTAATTAAACATAAATGCCATGATGTTTAAGGTTATTGTGGTTATGTAGGAGAATATCCTTCTTTGTAGAAATTAAATACTGAACTACTTGAGATGATGTTGGTAACTTACTTTCAAGTGATTTAGGAGGGAAAAAGTTCACACTTTTCTTGAAAATTTTCTGTGAGTTGTAAATTATTTCAAAATAAAAGAAAATAGGAAGATGGATAAGTAATAGTTTTGAAAAGAAAGTATTAGAGTTAAATGACTAGTTTAATTCAGAATTGAACCTCAGTAATTGTAAATGGTACTAAGAACTTGAAAAGCAAATGACAAAAAAATTCTAAAGAATTTTTATTCTATGGAAAATTTAAAAGTTAATTGTTCTAAAACTTGAAATAAAGATACTTTATCTTGAAATAAAGATACTTTATCAAGAAGAAGTGAAACAGATTTAGGCTTTTAAGACATGTTTGACAAGTTTCCATGCTGGCACTTTTAGAAATATTATTTGTAATGAGATTGAATATCTAACTTGGATATAAAACTGACTTAAAAAAAAAAAAATGAAAGGCTGGGATGAAAGGTCTTCCCAATCCTGCCCCAGAGTATGCACACAGAAATACTGAGGTCTTTAGGGACATGTCACTGTTAGAACCATTATACACAATTTTTTTTTTTTTTTTTTTTTTTTGTGGCCTGGAAGAATGTGTTTAAAATGGCATCTCCAAGTTTGCAGATGAATAATGTAAATATGCAGAAAAAAACAATTCAGTGTATTTATAGAAGAATGGGTTATAAAATGCTAGCATATGTTAGAAAATATGCCCTGGAATGACTAAAATTAATTTTCTGAAGTCGTTGGTCCTATTCCTTGATGGACCCGAAAAGTTTAAAATAATCTTGACAAAATGAGCTGACCATACTAATCATTGGGAATCTTCTGGAATACTGTTTGAGGTTATATTTTTGAACCCCAGGAGAGGTATAGCAGACCTGGGGTGGGAGTGGGGAAATGTTGAAACTTAACAATTGTCTTCAGAATCAGGACTAAACTTTTAGCTTTGTGCTAGGTGATTTCTTGAGTCTAATACCAGCATTTCTTTTAGTCATATTTTTCCTAGTTATGTAACCATTTCAGCCAAGCTCTAGCCAGCATACTGCCCCTAACCTCTCTGTCTTCACACCGGTGCTTCAGAACCGGCCGTTCTGCTTAAAACGCTGTTCCTCTACCTCACTGCTCAGTCATTGTCAGGATCTCTCTCTAATTTCTGCCTTTTCTGGCAACTTTTCTGGAACATTTTGTCCACATCCGTCTTCTTCCTGTGAATATATAAGTAGCATATGTTGTTGGCATAATTTCTTGAGCAAGTAATCATTCACTGCCTTGTGAGATATCATGGGGTATTGTCTTACTATTCAGATCTACCTGTATGTACTTCTCTGACTGAAAGTGAGATTCTTGAAAGCTCAATCCTGTCTTGTATCATTAATCCAGTGTTTTCTGTGGCCCAGATGCAGTGCCAGTTGCTGAGGAAAGAAAACTATTTTTCTTTCCCAAATATGCTTTTGTACAAATTACAAAAGTTTTGGATAGATTAAAGAGAGGAACAGGTTAAAAATATGAAAGTAGATTAGTAAATATGTGTATATTGAAAGCTCAAAGAGTTATGAATGTAAAAAGAATGTTTGTGATTTGACATCAAGGAGAGGAACAGTGCCTTTCACCAGACACTGAGTTCACATCCTTTGGATATGATTAAGTGAACTCACTAAAGCAATCTGTAGGTTATTTATCTCATTTTAATGTAAATTATTATGCTATATTCCTAAACAAATGCATTTTCGCAGTAGGGATTAGACCTCAGGAATATAACCTATATTTCTGTGTTTTTTTTTGCGGGGGCAGGGGAGCAAAGGGAGAGGGAGAGAGAGAACCTTAAGCAGGCCCCGTGCGGAGCCGGACATGTGATCACATGACTCTGAGATCATGACCTGAGCCGAAATCAAGAGTCTGGCACTTAACCAACTGAGCCACCCAAGCACCCCTGTATTTCTGTGTTTTCTAATAGCATAGCTGTAGTATGTGTCCTGCTTTTCTAAAATAACATTCAGTAATTTCTAATGTGTTGACTTGTTCTGTGAGTGATACTTTATGATGATCTATTTTATAATCACTGATGTAATAACTTATATTTTATCAGTAGTCATAGAAACTTTTGTTACATTATCCAACAATAAATAAGTTAATTTTCCAGAAGTGAGTGAGGACAGTCATCATTTATTTAGTTCAAAGTATAGGGCATAGCATGCATAAAAGGAATTCATAGATTATCTAAAAATCCAAATAGTCAGTCTTTTTTTTTTTTTTTTTTTTGATTTAACATGATGTTTAGTTCTGTATTTCTACCCTACTAACACCCCCCACCCTACCACGGTGGCAGCTCCTCCAGTCAAATGGACTGATTAGCATCCACAGCATTCAGCTCCCTTGCCCGTCTTTGGTGGAAAGAGTGTTAATCAGTAGTGAAAGGTCTCAAGTCTTGGCAACAGAAAACAAAGTAGAAAGAAGAGGCCTAAATAATATATACTCTTTTGTAATCGGCCTCTGGAGTTTCCTCAGCTGTTTGTACACAACATTAAGGAAAGCACACTAATATGCTATTCTGTTTTGTTGACTGCTCTAATTGAGATGTCTGACAAATTGATACATAATTTTCAGATTATTAATGCCAAATGAAAAAAGAGCTTGCTATAAAATGTCATATAACAGTTTTTTTTTTTTTGGTAAATGCTAAAGAATTAATTTTTTTTTAAGAATTAATTTCTTAAATCATTTCAGTGAATCAGTTAACTTTAATTGTGTGCTCAGTGAATGTTTATGGATGCTTTCGGCAGAAGTTTTCTTTTCTTTTTTCTTCACAGTATTTTCTTTTTAGGCAGTTTAGAAAACAAAGGACAAAGGAATGGTTAGTGTACCATTTAGGTTGTCTGATTCAGGACATAGATCCAGTTTAAGGGGAGTCGAAGTGATGAACCAAGTGGCTTTGGGAACACTGCTAAAACACTCTCAGCCTCCATATCCTCATCTTTAAAATGGGTTTAATACACATCTTTAAAATAAAATGGGTTTCTGGAAGAATTGAGAAAGCTTATGGAGCTCTAAGGATATTTCTGGCACTTCTTTTTAATCATATTATTTTCTTTTGTCTTCACATGCAGTCAGTGATCGTTTTTTATTCTGTAGCCAAAATGCTGGCATCATCCTAAAAAGAGAATTCTGATTTTTCCAAAAAAAGTATCCATTTAAAAATACCATGCCCTTATAAACATCTAAAGACTCATTTTTGTGTGATAATAGTGATAATATAATCTTCATGAATGTGGTTGACTAATTGCTAATGTTAAGTGGCTCTGTCCGTGAGATACTCAGTGGATGTCCTGGTTCACGGAGAAGAATCTCAATGGTGTCATGGTATTGTGTAGGTTGTAACAACTTCTGATTTTTATATGTGTTTGAGGGTAAAGTGGGTTTGAGTTAGTGAATTACTGTTATATCAATATGTGTATTTCATATGCTTCATCAGTTTTTAATGCTGTATTCTTTCAAATTTAAGGAAGATTTAAAGCACCAGAAATATTGTAGATATGCAAAAGGGGGTCTTAGAAATCTCATAAACCATCTTTCCTTTCCCTTCTCCCACCATCAGACTTCATTCTGACTCCTCTGTATGCTAGTCATTGGTGTATGCCTCAAAGGTAGTAGTTTCTACGTGCAGTAAGAACTTGGAAGCTGATTCAGTGGCTCTCAATTTCTTCCTTCTTAGGGATGACAGGTAAATCAACTGCCACTTCTCCTGAGTAGCAGTAGACATTATCATGAGGTATATCAGGTTGCAAAGTCTCTACTTTAATTGAATATTTTTCTAGTACTTACCTGGTTTTCGTTGCTTGTGCACTGTGTTCACCCCTTGGGAACATGAGAAACTGGGTAATTTTCTATTTGAGTTCTAGGAGATTGAAAGCTGTATGACTTTTCAAAAACTTTCTTACACATCAGTACTAATTTGAGTAGAACTTAGCTAGCTCTCACAGTTGATGAAAGCAGGGAAAGCCAGTGAGCGATGACAGTCTTTTAGTCTAATATCTGATTGCTTGTCTAAGTGTCATTGGTGAAAAGCAACTGTCTTTGTGCTTTTTCTGAGTTCAAGCCACGTGTGCTCTCCTGTACTTAGCACGCTAAGAAATCTCAACAGAAGATCATTCCATGGATTTAAGGAATTGAATATTTCTATATTCAAATCTCTTTCCCCTCTCACCCATTATAAACTTTGCTCTGGATAATCTTTGAAATAGCGGAACTGAAAAACAGACAATAAAGTGTAAGCTTTAAATTATCATAAACCCATACAGACTAATTCCCAGGGCTTCTTAATAAGAACTCGTCCTGTATGAAGAGTAAATAGCTCACTTTTGAAGGTGTATTTTCAGATGGTCCCATTTGAACAAATTATTTCTTCTTTGATTTGTCAAAAAGCCTTAAATTCCAGTTTTCAAATTCCTCCTTGTATTTTACATTTTTTTTTTTTCTGGGAAGCTTCTTTTCGAAGTCTC
Source organism: Mustela putorius furo (assembly GCF_011764305.1). Classification (NCBI taxonomy): domain Eukaryota; kingdom Metazoa; phylum Chordata; class Mammalia; order Carnivora; family Mustelidae; genus Mustela; species Mustela putorius. The sequence goes on from NW_025421840.1 coordinate 128,681, forward strand.
ATATTAATTCTTACAGAAAACTTGAATTAGCAAGGTGCAAAATAGTTTGGAGATTAGCTGGTGATTCTGCAATTAAGAGTAGAGTTCTAAAAGAATCGGCCACAGAGAAATTATATTTGGGTGTTGCAGAGATAGTGTGCAAGGCCTGCCTAGGTTCCTGTGCACAGGGGGCAGGCCTGCTATGGTTCCACAGAGAAAAATGCACGTGCAGTCAGGGACAGCCTGAGGCAGGAGATCCTGAAGGAGAGGGACTGATGACTTGTGCTGCTCACAAAGAAATTAATCGGTTTTATTCTTCAGCATATCTTGGTCATCTAAGCTAGTGAAAAAAAATCATTTTCAAAGATTCCTATTTCGTTTTCCCCCCACTGTAGATAAAAACGAATGTACACATTTGTAAATGCTTTTCTCCTCTCTTCATTTCGGTCCCTTCATTTCTGCTTCTCACTATGTAAAATGCATCATCAAAATATCTCAAGTAACATTTACTATTTTGGTTTAAATTCTCTGTAGCTTTTTAACATTTCCTACTCAATTTTTAATTGTTTTTGAAGATGGACTTTTTGGTAATGCCAGAGGCTTAGGAGACAATAAGAGCAGTAAACTAAGTTGTTCTCACTGAATAGCTCTTTTCATAATGCACTTGCCAAGTATAAACTTCAAAATGTAGGAAAAAACCCCTATAATTTTATGCAAATATATGGTGGGCATATACCAAAGATTTGCTTAACTCACTAATAAAGAAACTGAAGGATACTTGAGATGGTTAGAAAAATAAGATATGAGGGGCGCCTTGGTATCTCAGTCGTTAAGCATCTGCCTTTGGCTCAGGTTGATTCCAGGGATCAGTCCCACATCAGGGATCGAGTCCCACATCAGGCTCCCCGCTCTGCGGGAAGCCTGATTCCCCCTCTCTCACTCCTCCTTCTTGTCTCTCACTGTCAAATAAATAAAATCTTTTTTTTTTAAGATTTTATTTATCTATTTGACAGAGAGAGAGATCACAAGTAGGCAGAGGCAGGCAGAGAGAGAGGGAAGCAGGCTCCCTGCTGAGCAGAGAGCCCGATGTGGGGCTCAGTCCCAGGACCCTGAGATCATGGCCCGAGCCCAAGGCAGACGCTTAACCACTGAGCCATCCAGGTGCCCCCAAATAAATAAAATCTTAAAAAAAAAAAAAGATATGAGAGAATGTTCTATGTGGTCAGTGAAGGAAAGAATGTCAAAATAAGTTAAATACAAAATTGCTTAATGTTGTCCAAAGGCAATAAATCTATGCCAGAGCCATTATTTCTATTGGATAGAAACCATTAACATTTCTATTAGAGAAACATCATTTGCAATGTATTAATCTTCTGTAACTAACATTTGTCTTTAAAGACCCAGGGTTTTATTCAATAATCTATGAGAAGTTTAAAAAAAGTTTCTTTAGAAAATCAATGATTTGCAAGCAGGTTTATTAAACATTTCTTTAGTGTGACCAGGCACTCTGTATTTTCTTACCTTAATTTCCACTTTTGGATAATTTTTCTTACTAATCCATACATATAATCCATAATACTGTCATAAGCACTTCAAAAATAGACCTTCATGGAGGTGAGCGTTTTCTCTCTTTTGTAGCCAGCTCTCACTGAGCATAGTCCTCAGTGTCCCCGTATTCTGCTGTGGTGCCATTTCCTTGGGTTTGTCTTATACGCGGTTTGACCTTCTAGCACTCGACAAAGCGTATGATAGTTGACTGAATGGCAATTATGATGGAAGGCTCTGTTGTGTAGATGACATCTCATAATTTGAGAACACTATTTTAAAAATTCACGAAAGAGGCAAAAACAAACGTAAAGCAATCTGCAGTTGAAAAGGACTTGTATTAGTATCTCTGTAACTGTCCTAGAAAGGCTTCCCTTTATAGATTAAATTTCATATGGGTTTAATATGATGGGTGAAATTGCAAATATTAGAATGTTCATTGTGATTTTGGTATTAGTGCATTATTTATCAATTTATTGCTAATTTATTTTACACTCAGTGACCATTTTGCCTTAGTGTATGTAAAGCACACATCCAGATTGAAGGACTATGCAGGTAAATAAATGCAGTTCATCTCGACGCTTTTCAGATATGAGAATCAAACACGTGTGCAAAGTCTTTTTTTTTTTTTTTTTAAGATTTTATTTACTTGAGACAGAGAGAGCACAAGTGGGGAGGAGGGTCCAAGGGAGAGGGAGAAACAGACTCCCCGCTGAGCAGGGAACCTGATGCAGGGCTCATGCAGGGCTGGATCCCAGGAACCTGAGATCGTGACCTGAGCCAAAGGCAGATACTTAACCAACTGAGCCACCCAGGTGCCCGCAAGTGTGTGAGTTCTTATGCTATAAAGCAGAAAGGACTTTGTATAGTAATCGTGTTTTGAGCCACAAGAGCTCAAAACAAAGTAACTGTGGTCAAAATAAGAGTTATAAAGGAGGTCTTCAGTGGTCAGTAGTGTTCAGCTAGGAGAAGACTTAAGCATCCAGGAACGTTCCAGTTGTAGCAAATAGTATGAGAAAAGGCATAAATAAAAAAAATATGATGATGAGGACCAAGGCAGTAGAAAAATATAGTGTGGGCACATAATGCTTACAGGAGATAGTAGATGATCGGGAGAAATGGATTCTGTCTATACCATAGACGATACTAAAGCTGCCACTGAGTTTTCTGTTTTGTTGTTTTTTAAAATTCATTCAATAAGCGTCAAAATGCCAGTGAAAGCTTTTGACTATTTAAATAAACTATTTTAGAATATTTTATATGACCTATTTTAGAATATTTTCTGTTGTCCTGTGGACTTCACTGAAATAGCGTGAAAGTGTAGTTTGAATGCCTGATTAGGATGAATTAATAACACAGTAGAGAGGTAATGGTGTTGAAAGGGTCTGGCCTAGAATGATAGATATGGGTGAAGTGTGCCTTGACCTTTCTTATTAACTGTTTTATTGGAGCACTGTACATTTTACAGAACCGCTGGTTTCGGTTTCCTTGATCTATGGAGCTCTCGTTTATTTGAGTTGACCCATTGGAAGCTGTCATCTGGAGGGGGAAGGCAGGCAGCTGCATGTGCTGCATTGCCAGTGCGTTGTTGTTCCTGAGGTATGCCTGGCTTTGAGCAAAGGGAGACTACAGTACAACTGTGGTTCTTACAATAACTCAGGAATATTGCGTCATCAGTGCCAAGTTCTCTAAACAATTAAAATAATTTGTAAGTGTGCCAGCAGCTGAACAGGTGAAACCTAGCTTTAGAAGTCAGTTGAACATCTCCTTTACCCCAGCCTGTCTGGGAAAATGGAGAAAAACATGAGGGGGGGGGGTGTGCACTTCAGTCAGAGAATGCTGATATGGGGTGACAAAGAGGGTGGTCCCATGTTCTTAGATCTATCACTGTAATAATGCATTTCCTATTAACATTGTACATTGGTCTGTGACAGCCTAAGAATCTGCCTAGTACCCTGGGTTTATAGATGCAAAAAATTTGACAAAAATCCTAAGATGATTACATGATTATATAATGACTCATTCAAGTTCGTGAGCATCCAGAAGTTCTAGAACCTGGTCAGTTGTCCCAATGACCAAACACATCCCATTGTTTTTGTTGTTTTTAAAGATTTTACTTATTTATTTGACAGAGATCACAAGTAGGCAGAGAGACAGGCAGAGAGAGAGGAGAGAGGAGGAAGCAGGCTCCCTGCCGAGCAGAGAGCCCGATGTGGGGCTCCATCCCAGGACCCTGGGATCATGACCTGAGCCTAAGGCAGAGGCTTTAACCCACTGAGCACACAGGCACCCCAAAAGTTTTTTTTTTTTAAACATTTTATTTATTCACAAGAGAGAGAGCACACAAGCAGGGGGGGAGGCAGAGGGAGAGGGTGAAGCAGACTCCCGGCTGAGCTGGGAGCCGGACATCAGGCTCAATGATCCCAGGACCTGGTGATCATGAATGAGCTGAAGGCAGACACTTAACCATCCGAGCCACCCAGGCTCCCCTGTTGTGGTTTTTAATCACACATTCTGTAGACTTTTAAAATGGATGAGTAAATTTTTGAGTATTTATTAAAGCTCATATAGGTTTTTTGTTGTCGTTACTGTTTTAGCCTATTATTTGTTACGACATGTTTTCCAGACCACTGCAGTCTTGACCAGTGTAAAAATACAGTAGAGCTGTTATCTTCCTTGACATAGATATTTTATTTCTAATACTTGTGATAATAATTCATTCTAAAGTCAAAGTAGTATTGTTGTGGGTCTCACTTCCCTTTGAACTGGGGTTGGTACAAACCTCATGGCTTTTCTAACTCAACGAAAACATATCTGTCCCTCTTCCTACTGGTTTAATTCACTTTTGAACTTCAATTAAAATAGTTATATTTATATTTACCCAACTTGATCTTATTCTATTTTGCTTCTCTTTGTAGTTTTTTACCTTCAAATATTGCCTTAGGCATATAAATATTTTGTTATTCCCCTCTGCTTTATACTGCTTGAAAATTTGATAACAGTATCATATTTGCCATCATCGAGCATAGATGAATTTCTGACCTATAAAGGTTTCAGGAAAAACTCCTCAGCAGAGTTGACACTGATATATTAATGGGTAGATTTTGATTATGGCTGTACAAATCTGGTTTTTTGCTTCTCTTTATATTTTTGTACTGAGATTAATCTTTTAAAATCCCTATATTCATATGTGGAAGAATCTGTATTCTTTTGACCATTTCAGCTATGCTCGCTAACCTTCTAAAATTTTATTCATCCTTCCTTCCTTCTTTCTTCTTCTTCTTCTTCCTTTTTTTTTTTTTTTTTTTTTTTGCAATTTTTATAGCTTTTATTTTGGCCTTGACTTTCTTGCATTGGCATAGGACTGCAAAACATTTTTTTTTTTTTGATGCAGTGTTCCAAGACTCATTGTTTATGTACAGCACCCCGTGCTCCAGGCAATCCATGCCCTCCTTAATACCCACCACCAGACTCACCCATTCCCCCACCCCCTCCCCTCTAAAACCCTCAGTTTGTTTCTCAGAGTCCATAGTCTCTCACGGTTTCTCTCTCCCTCCGATTTCCTCCAGTTCACTTTTCCTTTCCTTTTCCTAATGTCCTCCATGTTATTCCTTATGTAGTTAAAATTTGATGGCCAGAATTACAAATAGTATCCCACAGGAACACTGTCTTTTACTACAGGCGGATAAAGCTTCCCATTCCCTTTCCTTGGTCTGGCTTTATGGTAAGAGCTCAGTGAGTTATTGCCTGTCAGGGATAATCTACAATGACTCGTAGATCTATCCTCAGCTGTTACAAGCCCACTATTCCAGAAATACAAGTTTGGACGCTCTATTCCCCCTGAGAAGGTCACCATAAATTGATCATGTTAAAGCCCGTTTTCCCCATCTCCATATCCATATTTTATTGCAGAATTTTCTCACTGGCCTAGGTTTTCACTATGTAGAAGTGCTTAGGATTATCTAAGTACATTTTTTCTGTTATCATAAATACCAAATAAAATCTCTGGAGGATTCTTAGCATTTTCATCAATAGGACACACAATAAACTACTGTTTTATCCATAACAAACACACAATAAACTACTGTTTCATCCATAACAAAATTTTTACAATAATCAAATTGTTGTTTGAATATAACTTTTGTGGAATTTTGCCAAATTTTCTTTTTCCCCTTTAATTGGAAAACACTCAGATAAAGGACTCTTCCTTATATTTATTTTTTTAATCAAAGAACTTTATTATATCCATCAAACATCACAGTGATAATCATTTTGCATGTTTCTAATTAATATTTGATATACCTATTTGGTGTTCAGTGGTGTTCAGTTTGGTGTTCATTTTTATAACAGAATATACCAATTTTCATCTATGAAATTGAGAACCATTAATCATAACTTGTAATCTTCTATAGAAACAAACTTAGTAGATGCCCGACTATTGTAGTGCAGGGCACTGAGTTCCATGCCTTATGATAAACTTTTGCATATTTATTTTAAATAGACTGACATTGACGTGGGGGAGGGCTTCTGATACTTTCACCCTCTGAAGAGGAGGCTTATAATTTACTTGTTTTTCTCTCTGTGAACATTTGCTTAGAACATTTGCTTAGACATATGTGAACATTTGCTTAGAAACTTTACATCATTTTGAGGCAAAAAAATAAATCCACTCTAAGATGCAGATTTGAGGGCACCTGGGTGGCTCAGTGGGTTAAGTGTCTGCTTTTGGCTCAGATCATGATCCCAGAGTCCTGGGATCAAGCCCCCTATCAGTCTCCCTGTCAGCTCACTGGTGAGTCTGTTTCTCCCCCTTCCTCTGCCCCTCCCAACTCAAAATAAGTAGATAAAATTTCTTAAAATAAGATGTAGATTTTGATACTTCAGTGGGGACAGTTAGGCACATAGCAAATACTCTTTTTTAAACTTATTTTAAGATATTTATAGATTCGCTTGCATATGTGAGAAATAATAATGGAGAGATTCCATGATGCCTTGTTATCTGGTTTCTGCCAATGGTGACATTTTACAAAACTACAGTACAGCATTAGAACTAGATTATTGACATTGGTAGAGTAAAGATACAAAAGAGTTCCATCAGAACAAGGATACTTATTGTCCTTGTAGAGTCACATCTACTTCCCTTCCAGCCAGATTTCTCCATCCCAGCAACCGTTCACCTCTCATATTCATAAGCCGGAGGGAGCATATGCTCCTCGAGGAGTCTGTTCTGCTTAGAGCTGCCACTCTTCTCTGTGACTGCTAGTCACCTGCCAAGACTTCTCTGCTTCTGCCCCCTGTGGCTGTCATTCACCGTTCACCCCCAGGTACCCTCTGAATTCCTTCGTCACCACTAGAGATGTAATTGGGTCTTCCAGGGACAAAGCTGTCTGAGTTTCACAGTAAAATGGCAAAAAAGCTTACTGCTCCCATTAAGCCTTTTTTTTTGTTGTTTTTTGTTTTTTTGTTTTCTTTCCGTACTTGGCCTTCTAATTTGCATAGATAGTTCCTTGAGGCTCAGCTGGAGATAAGGTAATGTTATAGCTTCTCTCTTTATTCCCTTTAATTTCCTGTCCTGATCTAGTTTAAAGTCAGTTGGGAACACTTCGTCTGGAACTTAGTGCCATGTTTAGATACAGTCTCAATTGTTTTCTTTAGAGTTTATTATTAACACTTCGTGTCTAGTATCAAACCCAATGACAGGCACAGAGTAGCCCATCGATGGCAAGAAATAAGCTAATTTACACTATAGTGAGGACTAAATTCAGAAACTGAAAGCAAAACTAGATTTCTTAACCCTGGTTTACTGATTTGTTAAGTTTGCGATGGAAAACTACCTTTGTAGGACAGAAGCGTTATATACCAGAGTTGGTAGAGGTTACACAAATCTGTGCAAGTGGTAGAATTTGTATCTCCCTCTCATCCCCTCCCAAACACCAAAACAGCATATACATTTAGTTAAATAAAGTCTGTAGTTAATAATACTGTGCCAGTGGTCAATGTTCTGGTTTTGATGATTATAGTATGGTTATGTAAGAGGTTATGATTGGAGAAGATAGGGAGAGGGTACATACGAACTCTGTACTATTTTCACAACCACATGTGAGTCTGAAATTATTTCAGAATTAAAAAGGCAAAAAGTGACAAACTTTTAGACTACTATGTGATTTAAAATTCCTTTCTTTCTCATTCTGCTTGTGTATAAATGTATGTATTTCCAACAGATCAATGGATGTATTTCCAACAGATCAATATATGCTTATTTGACATCATCAGTTTCTATGGCTAGAAAGACTAAATGTGTTCATAGTGCTTGGGTATTCTTGATGGATATAAAATTGAAGATAGGATCCCAAGCTGTAAATGAAAGCATTATAATGCACAAGTGTTTATGTGAAACATAGATAATTTCTGTATAGAAGGAAATAACAGTAGAATACTACTGTCAAAACTGTATTAATATAATGACTGGAGCCCAAAGTCTGATTTTATGTTGGCTTATCAACGTAACAAAATATTCCTGAACCTAAATCACATTATGAATATCATATGCTTCCTCCATTGGTATAATCATTTGATAAGGTTTATAAGATGTTTTAGATTTTTGTTTATATGACATGTAACTCAACAGGTATTTTCTTCATATAATAATGATTTAATTTGGGAATTAATATGTAGCTTCTTTATTATTTTTTAAAGATTATTTATTTGAGAGAGAGAGTGCGCATGTGTGCGCAAGCTGAGCAGGGAAAGGGGCAGAGGGAGAGGGAGAAACAGGCTCCCCTCTGGGCAGGGAGCCCAGAGCAGGGCTCCATCTCAAGGCCCAGGATCATGAGCTGAGCTGAAGGCAGACACATAGCCAACGGAGGCACCCAGGCACCCTGTGGAAATTAACATGCACTTTAAAATAATATTTGCTTTATTTTAATGTCTGCTTTCCACGAGAGGTTTAATTTCACCATATTTTTATTTCTTTCTGGGATGCTGCTGTGCTGAACAGTGTTTCCTTTAGGTAGTAACATAGGGTACAACAAGTTTATAAATAGACCTGAAAAGCACCATTTTATTCTTAAAGAACCTAATAGCTAGTAAGGCTCATTTTATTTGTTTTGACACTTAGTCAAGAGGGCAGATTCAAAATAAACTCTCCTTTTATTATTACTATAATTTTTTAAATTTCCCAGAATCTCTGGTGGCGTATAATTGGCTACCAACACCCGTTGCTTATTAGCTTTGTCTCAGTGATTTAAAAAAAAATCCATTAGAATTAGTGCAGAGCTGCATCCGTCATACCTGAATGTGCTGGGGGAGAGGGGAGAAAACAAAGCTTGCTCTGGATCACATGTTGCTGTTGTGCATCTTTAAGCCACAGGGTTGGTTTATCTTCAGTGTGCCCTGTTTTCTACACCCCCCACCATCCCCTTAGGTGAGGAGAATATGTTCAGAAGTTAAAGTGGTGGTCATCTCTTTGAAGTTTTAAATTCTTCAATTCAGAAAGCAAATAAAATTTTCGTATGCACAGGAGAATATAGTGAATCTCTAGAAACTGTCATCACATTGCACAAGAAATGGAGCATCTTTCATTATACAAGAAAGCATTAACGATGGAAACTGCAGTATAGATTTTCTCTAAATCAGGACCTATAAGCGGGTATTTGTCTTGGGCTCTAACTAAAAAGGACCCCATGGTTGTATATGCGCGACACCAATACAACAAACATATTTGCTCAGCTAAGTCAATTCTGTTAATTTGTTGAAGAGAATCTGTTAAGTGATTCATTTAGCATCCTATAAACAAAACAAAGGGTGATAATTGTACAAATTATTCTTTTAAGTTTATTGAGCTGGCAGGGTGTGAACCAAGGCAACCTGTGTCTATACTTTGGGTTAAGTAATTAGGTTCTCACAGGATGAGATTTTAATTTAGAAAGATCCCTCTTCAGATAGTATATAAAGTAAATTGAAGAAGGAGACTGGACTTAGGGAGAATATTCAGAGGGCTGTCCGGGGAGGACAAGGGTGTGAGAAAGTACAGTGGCCACAGGAGTGGAAAAACCCTAACTGGAGAGACAGGACCAGCAGGACTAGTGGATGTGAGTAAGGAAGAGGAAAAGTTACAGATGGGACAGAAGATTCTAGGCTGGGGGATTAGGAGGATGGCAGTGTCAGCGAACAGTATGAAGAAAAAGAAGAAATGGAACAAGTTTTGCTGGTGATAAGGCAAAAACTCTTTCAATTAGGAACATTTCCCAGCTATTCAAAGATAGATGTCAGATAGAGAGCTGGTATTCTGGCCTAGATTTCAAAATCCAATTGAGGACTGGTGGTATGGACATGGAAATCCGTCTCTAATGTTTGGACTAGAATGAGACCTTCCAGAAAGGAAGCCTTGAGAGGAAGACGTCAGAGACATAGGAGGATAGGAGTGATTCCAGTCCCAGAATCAAAATGAAGTCAAGTCTTGAAGAGAATAGGACGCTACAAGGATACCAAGGGCTCCAAAGGAATTCCAGGGGTCAGAGCTGAGAAAGCAACCTTGGATTTGATTGTATTAGCACAGGGAACTGTGGATATCTAGGAGAATAAAGAAGGAATGGGTAATCAGACTTAAACCCTCTATTAGGCTCGTTATCAAGTTGAGTCTTCAAGAAGTTTGGGCAGTGAATGGAGGAGGACAGGGTATTATAGAAGTGAGTAGGATGAAATGTTTGTTTTTTGCATGATTAAATCAGGACATGTGATTTGTTTCCTTCAAGCTGAGGCAGAGATAATTTTTAGGAAAGAATTAGAGCACAAGGGCACTATAGAAGCATGGCTAGTGAAAACTAGGGACGATGGAGAAAAAAGAAAATAGTTCAAGTAGGACTTGCCCCCCGGGTGGATTAGAGCCGGAAGTCGGGTGAGCAGGGGACTGGGGAAGCTCCACGCTTTGTTTGTCCATGTACCATTGATGCACAGGAGGATGTTTCTGGATTGGGGTGGGATGAGTAAAGCCACCATAAAAACTCACATTCAGACTTGCATGTGAAGATAGATTTTAATTATTTTGAGCAGTGGGATTGCTGGGTATGTTTAAGGAGTGGCCAAACTGTTTTCCTGTTTGGCAATACCGTTTTACATTTCTACCAGCAGTGGCTTAGAGTTCCTCGGCTCGGCACGGTCATTAGCACTTGGTGTTTTCAGAGCTTTGTTTTGTCCTGCTTTTATTTATGAGCTTCATATTCACATCAGTTCCCTTTGCCCCATAAAGTCTGAAGGGGCGATGCAGGGCGGCCTGTGTGGCTGCTGCACACGCGGATTGGGAACACATCTAAGGAAATCCTAGCCTCAGATCCCTCATTTCCTTAGGAGGTGCAAGCAAGCCCAGCTGAACTTTGTCCCAAACATGTTAATCTTATCGTACTGGACTGTAAACAAACACCCTGCCTCTTCTCCAGAAGGGACAAAGACCTACTTCCCCAGCTGCTTGCTCTACAACCACCTTAAAAAGATAGGCCGGCACAGAAGCGCAGCTCTTGAGAGGTGCAGAAACGTGAGCGGTCCGGGGGAAACTTTCTCCCACGCAATGGGACGATATTTGAATTGTCAGTTTAACTTTTAAAAATGTTTTATATTGCTTCTTAGGTGATTTTTATTACGTTCTATATTTCTGGTATGGTGACCATTTCACTTTTAATTTTAATAGCATACAGCTTGTTCGTTGTTTTTTTCATTGCATTGTGGTTTTATTTTTTATTTTTTTTAAAGATTTTATTTATTCATTTGAGAGAGGGAGAGCCAGAGAGCGCACAAGCAGGGGAAGAGGCAGAGGATGAGGGAGCAGCAGACTCTCTGCTGAGCTGGGAGCCTGACGTAGGGTTGGATCCCAGGACCTAGAGATCCTGACCTGAGCCAAAGGCAGACACTTAATCATCTGAGCCATCCTGCTGCCCCTGGTTTTATTTTTAATCTGTCTGTACTTATGTTCTCTTTCCATTTCTAATATTGGTAATTTTTTCTTGTTTTGGGAGATAACTGTTACCAGAAATTTTCAAAATTTGCTTACTTTATAGAGACTCTTTTGGCCCTCAAATCTGTTTTTATTCCCACTCTTAAAATTTTCTTCTATATTTTTTGAACTTATTTTGGTCTTTTCCCTAACTTCTGTAAGTTGTATGCTTACGTCACTGGTTTTCACTCTTTCTTCCTTTTCTACTGTAGATCATCATAAAAATTTTCCCTCCAAATAATGCTACAGCTTCATGCCACAGGTTTTGATACCTAGTACATTTTTATAACTAATTTGTTCTCAGTAGTTTTCAAGTACCATTATCTCCTTTTCTGACCACAGTGGTCTTTGTTCCATGTAGCTCTGTTTTTCGAGGTCATCCAAGTATACACATCCAGGTGCTAGCAGAATGAAGAATAACGTATTTATTTCAGAGCTTATCTTTTTGTTTTGATTACTACTCAGTATAACTTAATTGCCCTGTCTTCTGAGAATGCAGTCTGTTGGATACCAATTTTTAGACATACCAATTTTTAGACATCTACCGTGATTTGCCTCAAGGCCTAAAATACATTTTTCCCACATAATTGTCAGGCCATCCTTTGAAAAGCATATGCAGTGTTTTCAAAGTTCATAGCCTCAAGTTCCTGGATTATTTTGTCTGAATTTCTCGATCTTTAGTAATTTGTCTAATAGTATCTATAAGTAAAAGATAGAAGCTTAAATCTTTTATTATCTTGGTAGTCTAATTAATAGATTCTTACTAAATTTATTAGTAGGAATGGTTATTCAAAAGAATATTTTCTATATGTGCTTATTTAAAATAGAAAACACAGGGGCCCCTGGGTGGCTCAGTGGGTTAAGCCGATGCCTTCAGCTCAGGTCATGATCTCAGAGTCCTGGGATCGAGCCCCGCATCGGGCTCTCTGCTCAGCAGGGAGCCTGCTTCCTCCTCTCTCTCTGCCTGCCTCTCTGCCTACTTGTGATCTCTCTCTGTCAAATAAATAAAATCTTAAAAAAAAAATAAAATAAAATAGGAAACAGAGAACATATTCCCTTTTACTCACCACCTATTAATGTGGTAAAAGACAAAACATTTTTAGAGTGGGAGAGCATGATGTGTGGGCTCTTCAGAGAAGATGTGGAACTTAGGTAAACCATTCAGAGACAACCCCCCCCGCAAAAATGCAAACTAAACCTAGTACTGATGAATCATTTCTTAGATACCTATAAAAGAGTAGACATACTCATGATCTTAAAGATTGGCCAAGTTGAGAAAAAACCTTGATTCACATCAGTTGTGGTTAGCCTATCTGTGTACATGTGTGTACATCTGTGATTTCTATAAAGCACATCTTTTCATCTTGCCTTTTAGAAGCACGTTACTTTTAATTGCTGAGAGGAGATAGGCTTCTCTGAAAATACCTGTTATCCCAATGAATAGGTATTCAAACTGTGGATCTGTCTAAAATTATGTTTTTAACTTTTTTTTGTTTATTTCTTTTTTTTTCTTTTTTTTTTAGGGATTTTTATTTTTTTATTTTTTATAAACATATATTTTTATCCCCAGGGGTACAGGTCTGTGAATCACCAGGTTTACACACTTCACAGCACTCACCAAAGCACATACCCTCCCCAATGTCCATAATCCCACCCCCTTCTCCCAAACCCCCTCCCCCCAAGCAACCCTCAGTTTGTTTTGTGAGATTAAGAGTCACTTATGGTTTGTCTCCCTCCCAATCCCATCTTGTTTCATTGATTCTTCTCTTACCCACTTAAGCCCCCATGTTGCATCACCACTTCCTCATATCAGGGAGATCATATGATAGTTGTCTTTCTCTGCTTGACTTATTTCGCTAAGCATGATACGCTCTAGTTCCATCCATGTTGTTGCAAATGGCAAGATTTCATTTCTTTTGATGGCTGCATAGTATTCCATTGTGTATATATACCACATCTTCTTGATCCATTCATCTGTTGATGGACATCTAGGTTCTTTCCATAGTTTGGCTATTGTGGACATTGCTGCTATAAACATTCGGGTGCACGTGCCCTTTTGGATCACTACGTTTGTATCTTTAGGGTAAATACCCAATAGTGCAATTGCTGGGTCATAGGGCATGGGTTACTTCTAAATAAAAATATTTTCACATCAAAGTACTCTTAAATTGATTATTCTCATAAGAAGACACAAAAAGTAATAGTCTGAGTTATCTCGCAAGTTTTATATCTGCATGATTTTACTTTAATTTTCTGTATCTCCATTAGTGCAAGAGGATGATTTTCATGTGCTGAGAAAAAAGAATAGTTCAGTTATTAGTGATTAGCATATTTTAAAGTGTGCATTTTTAAACTGCATATCTAGGTTTGCAAAAAACCCTATTTCTCTATTATAGTGGAGTCCTTTAAATTAGGATGCAGCTTTGCTTGAATGAATAAGTAGCTTTAAGCGTATTGTGTGATCATAGCAAGATAGTTTTAAATAAATAGCACATTCCAGTAAAGAAATTGGATTTTATTTATTACAAAAGAGGAATTTCCTGAAATTTCTGACTCGGAGGCTTTGGCATGATCAAGAACGTACTTTGTACTGTATAGGAATAAGACTGAAAACAGGAGGGCAAGTTAGGAAACTCCTGGATCTGAGGGGTGAAATAATTAAAAGGGCCTAACTCTTCAGATGGACCTAAAAATGAAAAGGAAATGAAAATGGGTAAGAAACTGTAACTAGGATCTGATGAAGAAAATCACAGGGGAAAGTAAAGTTAGTAGAGCCAAGATTTTAGGAAAAGTAGGATATTGGAAAATTAGGAGAATTCTAGACTGATGTCAGGAAGAAAGACCTTCCTCTAGCTGGACTTAGAATCAGATTGATATGAGGCAGATTAACAGGAGAAAATCAAATTCAATAGGTAGACCTATAGGGAATCCAGACTTGGAATTCCAGACACAGTGAGGCAACTTGAAGCTTATGAACTAAGGACAGAGGGTTAGAGTCCGAGCATAGAAAGGGAATGTCTGTTCATAGCTTTCTTCCTAATATGGGCTCCTTTCCAATGTAATTGCGGGCAGTTGGCACAGAGGTGGAGAGCTTTTCCTACATATGCTGGGTTTTGATTACTTTGAACTCAAAATAATCTTCATGCCAAAGTGACCCATCTTGGGGCAGCCTGTCCTTGGCCTGTATAGTTCCCTCCTCTGAACCTTCCCTCAAGTGCTTCACATTATTAGTTGAGCTGATGAGTTTTTCTGTCTCATTGAACCAGTCTTAGTTCTGACAATAGGTCAGTTCAGTTAAGCTTCTTTTAGGAGGTGATGGTGCAGATGTGTTTTCAAAGTTAGGCCTGTGTTTCAAGAAATCAGCTATTAAACAGGAGGTGTTTCTGTGGAAACAAACAAAAACAATGGTTAATGATTGGATCAAAATATAAATCTGTTTCTGAGTTCTGAGGATAGCCAACAGAGATTTTTAGAGATCATGCTTGAAGCATGTTTAGGTAGAGGGAGAACAGGCAGCGGCAGTCTGACAGATTTTTCTTTTCTTTTTTTTTTTTTTTTTTTTTTTTTTTCCTGGTTTGTAGTTCAGATGTCTCTGGAGATCTTTGAATGGCCCACTGAGCAGCAGGCACGAAAATTGTCTATAGAGGAGTTGTTGTAATTTCTCTTAAGGTAACATCAAGTTGTTCACATTTAGCTTCAGGGCTTTAGGAAAAAGGGCAGTTTCAAGTTCTCAGATGCAGCCCAAGGTGGAAGAAAAACCAAAACAAAACAAAACAAAACAAAAAAACAGACGGTAGTTTGGAGAGTTGCAGTCTTGTGCTAGAAGAAATTAAGATCTAATCTAGTTTATAATAAACAGTATTAGAATCTAATATTTATTCAAGTATGTTACTGAAACTTTTTCTTCTCTGTAATCATCCCTATTTTTAAGATAGCCAAATCATCATTTGTTGCAAAACAAGTTTAGTTCTAACAACCTGGCCTATTATTTATATAAGCAGAACAAGAACAGTGATTGACTGTACATGTTCTTTTCTTTATGCTCTGCTGGGACATTTTATAAGGAATTTCCAGATTTGCCTATAGTACTTAGAGACTTGGATGAATTCCTCTCTTCCTAGAATAGCCCGAGGTTCTTGCACCTGCCAGGAAGTGACCTTTACTCGCCTGGTAAGGCCACTGGAAATGATAAGCGAGGCAGCAGGCCAGCATCTCGCAGGGTTTCTATTGGCTGTATATGGTCGAACTTAGTTTCTTAAAGCTAGTTGGTCATTTCTAAGTCTGCGCGTATCTCAAAAAGAACATTCCAGTCAGAGCCTTGCTAACATTACCAGTATTTTCAATTGTATTCCTGTTACAAGGAGAACAGACTCTTACTGAACTTAGGCAAATAAATACATGGTGATAAAACACAAGAATATTCACTGATTTTTTTTTTTTTTTAATTCTGGAGGTTTCAGGTAAGAAAAGATACATGTTTCAGTCCTGTTTCTGATGGTATAATTTATCAAATTGCTACAGGTCGGTTTAACCAAGAGATTTCCTTAGATCCTGAAAAACAAAAACCAGTTTTAAAAAGTCAGCGATGGGGTGCCTGTGTGGCTCGGTTGGTTAGCTGTCTGCCTTCGGCGAGGGTCATGATCTCAGGGTCCTGGGATCAAGCCCCATGTGGCCCCCTGCTCAGCGGGGAGTCTACTTCTCCCCCTCCCTCTGACCCTCCTCTCTCCTTGTGTTCTCTCTTTCTATCTCAAATAAACAAAGTCTTAAAAAAATAAAAAGTTGGCTATGTTTTAAATAAAAAGCCCTAAAAA